>NC_056510.1:9809694-9826741 GCF_014905685.2 Nematolebias whitei | reverse complement strand
TATATCGTATCTTTCGTATCATTTATATTGTATCTTTCGTATCATATCTATCGTATCATATCTAACATATCGATCTATCGTATCCATCTATCGTATCATATCTTTCGTACCCATCTATCTATCGTACCCATCTATCATATCTATCCATCTTAGATAGCTATCTTGCTATCTATCTAACAACTTTAGCAAACACAAAAACAAATGTTTTTATATCCTGTTTACAAATATTGACCTAAGTAGGTTTGGTAATAGTTGAGACTTGTCTGATATAACAACACACTCTTAGCATTTTAAACATAGAGGCTGTGAACTTGTGACAGCAAGGTTCAGACAAAAATGACAGTAAAAAAGATAATACGCAGAAAATACCATATTTTAACTTCCCCCAAGAGCCATTACTTAA
The DNA here is from genome assembly GCF_014905685.2 of Nematolebias whitei. NCBI lineage: Eukaryota > Metazoa > Chordata > Actinopteri > Cyprinodontiformes > Rivulidae > Nematolebias > Nematolebias whitei. The sequence continues at coordinate 9,826,338 of NC_056510.1, read as the reverse complement.
ATCCTGTATCTTATTAGTTTATGTAAAAATGATTATTTCTATTTATTTATTTTTTGGGTAAAAGGATGTCAAGAGCCAGACTGAAAGGACTCAAATGGTGCTTCTGACTCTTGGGCTCCAGAAAGCTCACCTTTAGGAACAACATTAGACTTCATTATTTCAATGTTTCTATGAGTGCGTGTTATAAATTGAAGTTTTATTCAAATAAACTGTAACAATTCAAAAGCAATGCACCCAATTTGCCCGTTTAACCTCTAACAACGTATTATTAGCAATAAGGACAAAACAACTCTGTTTGCTGCTGCAGAGGTTTCTAAAGATTCACTTCGGTTCCAGTTGGGACACGCCACAGCCCTTTGGATTTGGCTCAGACTTGTTTGATGTAATCTGTGCAGGTAGTGAAGTCTGTGGGAGGCAGCGACTGAAACTTAAACTAATTGGTGCTATGCCCACCTACAGTTTCACTTCATGTACAAGAACTGCTCGATTAATGCAGTTTTATTGATTGATTCACAGTGATAAATGCCATCAGTACTTTGTCACTAACAAATGGCCACTGTTTCTATTGATAACACACACACACACACACACACACAAAATGGTGAGGGTGTTTCCATCTTTCATCACAGCAAGATTTTTTTTTTTTTTATACAAATACATTAAATTTTTCTAAATCTTTATTTTGAGTTGAACTACTGTTTGTGTTTTCTTTGTATTTGGCTGCTCAAATGGTAAAAACGGCATAAAAACGGCCAGGTCCCCAGTTTAACCCACAACAGCCTCTGCATCCAAGCCACAGTAAACATTTTTTTTCCTAAGTACCGTTTGACCCAGGACTGTCCTGTTTGTTTGCGTGTGGAGCCTCGCGTTCTGGCATTCTCTCCTGGGAACAACGTTAATTAACATCCCCTCAGAGGAAAGAATAATTAGTCCTGGAGAATGTGCAATGGTTTGTGCTTTTCTCTGTGTGTTGCAGCTTGCATACGTGGATAGCTATGTTGGACAAGAGCTATTGTTTCAGGGCAGAAAATGTTCAAAAGTGCAAAACAAGAAAGATAATTTCGTGCGACAGCAAGTTCAGTCTGAAATAAAGGGCCCAGACTTCAAAGCTATTTTGTGCTACGTTACATAATGCATTTAAGGTGGTATTTATCAGTTCAATGGTAGAACAGCCATCTAATTGCAAGTGTTTCTAAAAGCCAGGCAGGTTTGGTTTGTTGCCCGGCCTGAACACAGCCATCAGGGTGGGGCACGGGGATTGAAACTAAGTCAAGGAAAAAAAACACGGGCTCGTGTTACCAACTGAATGACGAGATCTGTAACAGTAGATCTTTATTTAGGCGGGTTTTCTAGTTCATCTTTATTTAGATGCACACCTACCTATTTATTTTGAATGAGTAGGTGTGTCCTAACGTTTAAGTGGTGTTTGTTTTGCCTTAACCTCACCTGTGGAGTGTGTTGTGTGCCAGTTAGTAACCTTAAAGGAAAAGGAAAACATCCTTATATACCCAAACTTTTCCTTGAAACAATATAAAAAAAACGTTGTGGACTGATTTAAAACTAAAATGTTGTTTTCTTTGTAGAAGGGTTTGTAACAGTAAGAAATGTATCGAATGCAAAACTCCTGTTACATGTGCTCTCATACTTAAGTTAATAACTTATTTTCGTAATCTCAACTTTAATTACACTTTGTCCATTGTCTGATTCTTGCTATAAAAACTGAAATGTTTTTTTTTTCCTTCATTCATTCAACATTCATTTACACAGGTTCCTCTCATTGAGGCACGTGGACTCATTTACAAGAGAGACCTGTTTTAAACAAACAAGAAGTACAAATAATAATAGATTTAAAAAAAATAACGTATAAATCTCTAATCTGTTCTAATTTGTAAACATGAATAACAAACGGGCAGATTCAGAGTTACCCTTATGTTTAATTGGGTTAATCTGTTATTCAGGTTTGGGTTCTTGGCCCTTCAGACGGTGAATGGAGGCTCCCTTAATCCCACAGTGCAGCTGGTACAGGTGCGTTGGTGCAGTGAAACCAGTGCCTCCAGCAAGGATTTTTTTAAAAATGAAAGGCTACGTCGTCACGCAGAAATGTATTTTATGTGCAGGTAGGTTTCCTCGTGGGTTTTCTTTAACAGGAGTGAAAATAAACTTGAGTTACAATAATATACAAAGAGAAAAGGAAGAACAGGTTGGCAGTGTTTCTTCTTTCCACTCCAAACTCGGATATGAGCCAGCTTGTTTAAAATGTTAATCGATAACCCCCCCCAACACCCCACCCCTGACCCATCCAGTCAGGGAACAATGGCTCCTCCAACCATCTCCACCTGAAACTCATGCAGATTTCTCTTCATCTGCATGTGTTTTGATTACAGCCCATCCTTCCCGCTGAACAGCAAAGCTGCTGAACTTGTTGTGTAACACCCCACACCCTTTACCCCCCACCACCAGTACACACCCGGGCTGCAAGAAGAGCCATCTGTGGATACAGGAAGGAAGGGAGGAAGGAAAGCAAATGGAATTGTGTGATTTGTCATAGGTCTTGGGCTAACCAAAACACGATAAACCCATAATGTACTCTGCACAGTGTTTTTATGCAAACACTTACAAATGAGGAAACAAACCTAAACAAGTTCACATCTTAAAATCTAAAGCTACTGAAACACCAATCTGGGAATCCAAACTTCATAAATCTCTCTCTCTTTAACAATGCCATGTACATTCTGAGACATGCCTCTTAGCTTAATACACGCAAACCTTTGCACAACAAGTTTGGGCATCCTTTTACCTTCGCACCACTCCCATTTTCTGTCACACTCAAAGAAAGCACAGCATGTTTACCCTGCCTGGTCACAGACACGAAGCCATGCTGACACGCTGGTAAAATGGAGATGGCTGTAAGCCCAGAAAGGCCACCGTTATTACTCCAGGTGACATAAACCATCATGAGGACAAACTTCTTGAGACATCTTATAATTTACGCCTCTTTAAAATGCACTTTGGACTATGATGCGTTGTATTTTCTGAGACATACGCTTTCCAATTCTGTCATAATAATGGCATGGCTGACTAAGAACTCCAGTATGTCAGTCACTGCACATCAACTAGATTGCATCAGTAAACTTTCACGTCTTGTTCTGAAGCTCAAGGATGCAACACATCTACTGCAGAGACATTGCGAGCATCCAGCACATTTACGGCTCCAGTTTCTCCCGTTCGGACAATGCAAACCCCCTTTCCAGCGCTTTTATTCAAATCTTCAGAGATCTGGCAGCTCAAACCCAGTCTTGGGTCGTATTGGAACCATTGTTTGATAAGGGCAGCACAGAGATAACATGAGCGTTTCGATAAGTCTGTATACAATTGGTCATTGTTTATCCTCGGCAAAGGTTAAAGGGCATGTGTATTTGTAGTAAAAGGCAGGAAATTGCTGTTTTATTTGAAGACAAATTGTATTTTCACGATTAAGGACAATAAAATGAAAAAGAAACTGGACAAAATTATTATTTTTTTGCCTTTGCCTGATACCAATGTAAAAAACTAATCCAGAAAGAGCAAATGGCAAAAGGAGTTCTAACTGAGGCTCCTTCAACACAGAGACCATGCTTTGTTATTTGACAAAGGATTATTATATTTTATTTATTTTTTGCATTTCAACCTTGGAGTCTATAAATTGTATTTTTGGAGACCAGGTTCCAGAGTGAAAAAAATCTTGAAACATCATTTTTGTGATGTTGTGTGGACAGTCTAAACAGAAACTTTTGAAAACAGTGATGTCATGGATCCACTTTTAACCTAACTTACAATCAGATGCGTTTTTGAGGCAGCATTACAACGCCACATACAGGCCCGACAGAGTCACTGCAGCATTTTGGGTCATTTTCGGTACTGCAATGTAGAAAAAAAAAAAAAAACTTCTAGTAACGATGCTATGTTTACAAGAATATATATTTTAAGAAACAAGCGTACAAACAAATTTCTTTGAAAAGCCAACGTTCCCATGTGGACAAGAGCCAAAGAGGTTTAGTTGTTTTTTTTTAAACCCCACTTCATTTGTAATAGAGTAGTCCGTCACCACTTCACGGTTCAACTTTCGCGGACTTGCTCCTTCGCGGTTTTTAAAAATGAGACTGAACACGAGAAAAATAAAATAAAAATTGTACAAGACACGTGATTGCCAACTTTAATATTACTCTCGTGAATGGGACAGTATGGTATACTGTACAGTAACAAAATAACAAAAAAATAAAGTACTTCAGACAGGCACCAACATTTTTGTAGTTTTCTCTCAATAGGCCAAAAAGCCATAAGGCCTGCCCAGGGTTCTTTCTGGAGCCCACCGGGACTACCCTGAGCCAAGGAGCCAACCAGAACTGGCAGGGTAGGTCTGCCGAAACGAAACAGAGTCAGACCAGAACCGAGCTACTGTTGTGCAGAGCTGGTGAGCCTTAAAATGTATATACTGGTAAATACTAGGGATGCACGATATTATCTGTATGGTATCGGCCAATATTAGCGTTAAAGTTAAATATTGGACATTCCATCAAAATAACTCACGATATACAAGACAATGTTTTTGTATGACAACCCAGTGACAAGGATGCCTGCAGTGCCAGCACAACATGAGTTATCGGCCAAATAAGTTTTAAACATATCGGCATATCGGATATCGGCCAGCAATCTAATATTGTGCATCCCTAATAAATACTAAAATAAATATAACGTCCCTATTTCGTTGAATTTCACTTATTACTGGGGGTCCGGAACATAACCCCCATAATAAATGAGGGACTACTGTAACTTTATCGCTTCACAGATATGAAATTAAAAAATAAATAAATAACGCACACACATCAAGCCTTGTTCATTTATTTACAGCAACAGGAAAATGAGAAACAGTCTAAATATAAATCTCGGCATTCTCAAAACAAAAGAAGTCCTGTTCCTCGTGGCACAAGCTGCTAGTCAACAGCTTCGGTCTATTACTTTTGTTACTTTAATTAAAAATAAAAACAGCGTAGTTTAACCCAACTCGACTAGTCTTGGTAGGATGTTTAATCCGGAATAATACATTTTAATGCAGAGTCTCAAACATCATCAGCCCTGCTCTGTGTAATTAAAGCCGAACTGGTGTTTTACTGGAGGAATCTGCAGCTACAAACTTGCCTTTGCCTCGGAGACCGAAACAGTTGAGCCGACTTGTCAAACCGGAATGTGGGCCGGCAGAGACGCACAAAAAAAAGGTAACGCAGCTTCATCTGCACACTTTGCTTAGTTCACAACAAAACTTCAGCTGGAATCCCCAGTAGAAACAAACTGTTGTGCTCCTGTCACCAGTTCAGTACACACCATAAAGAACATTCACTTTAATACCTCCGCTCATCCCTTTTTCTCTATATTTATCTCTCGCTTATTGTTCTGCCACATCCGCTGGAAACCCAAAGAATTATCTGAGGAATGAACCCCAAAGGAAAAGTAAGAATGATAAGAAAGCAGGAATGCACGCTGCAAACAAACTTTGTTTATCTAGAAAATACGCTCGCATTAATGTCGAGAGCAGATTTATTCTTCTTGCCTCCGACAGCATTTCTCTAAAAATACTTTACTGTAGTTAAAAAAAAATAAAAAGCCGAAGAATCTAATGTTTTGCACTGTTAGGCATATGTCTTTATTTTTTTAAAGGTCTGCAAACTTAATCTGACCTAAATAGCATTAAGTGGAGCACGATTTGTACTGTGCAGAACTGGTTCATCCAGCTAACAATAGCTTCAGAAGTTTAACCAACAGCTTTTAATGACCACTTTTCTTTAAAATACTTCAGTACAAATCCTGATGCATGCTCAGTAATCCAGGTAGAAAAATCTAAAAAGTTAAGTCAGGTCCTCTGGACTGTTTCTTTTATGTTCAAATACTTTAGTAAAGCTTTTTGACATTTAGCTGCAGCGTATCTGAACACAGAAACGCCTTCCAGGTGGAGTTATACATCACCACTGAAGGAGGACACACTGCAGATCTTAGCTGTAGCCTACAGCCAGCGGCCTGCTCCAACCTGTGGGGACGGATCTGATTCCACAGCGAGGACACGCAAAACGAGCTTTAGTTCAGTCCGACATTTAACCCCCAATGAACACACACGTTGCAAGAAGAAAGTCGTTTTCTCTTTCGCTGACTTGAAATGTTTTTTTAGCTGCAGTAAAGTGTCAGTCACTTGAATATTATGCGATGCTCTGGGGGAAAGTGCAATTTATTTATGATTATATAACCCACCGTGTTACAGTGACAGGTTTTTTTTTTTTACTCAGTAAAGGACAAAACAACTGTCAGGCCGGAGAACATCAAGGTTTTAGCAATTTTACTGAACAAGGCTGTTGTGAACAGTCAGCTTACTCGATGACGTCGATTATAATAGTTTATCAGCTTAAATGTCTTCAGTTGACATTACTTTTTTTATTCATTTGAATTGAAAAACAACATCTTGCACTGTGCACGTCAGATGAGTTCAATTCAATTTATGTATTTAGCACCAAGTCACAACAGAAGTCATCTCAGGACACCGAACAGAGCAAGTCATTTATCTGAGGAGCAGACTGCTTTGAGTTTAACTTCATAGTAGACTCATCTTGAGCAAGCATGAAGGCGACAGTGGAAAGGAAAAACTCCCTCATGAGGAAGAACTTTTAGCAGAACCAGGCTCAGGACAAGCGGCCATCTGCTTCGACCATTTGGGTTTGGTAGGAACAGATACACAATGGCAGGTCAAGAATCAATGTTAAAATAGAAACAATATCAAATGAAAACTATTCATTTGTAACAATTAATTTAAGTAAATGAGGTTGATTTGTCCTCCATTAGTCTAAGCCTAAGGCATCATATCAATCCAACCCTAACTATAGGATTTATCAAAAAGGAAAGTCTTAAAACTGGACAATGCGTCAGCCTCACGGACAGAAACAGGAAGTTGATTCGACAAGAGAGGAGCCTGACGACTGAAAGATCTTCCTCCCATTCCGCTCTTGGAAACTCTAGGAACCACAAGTAAGCCTGCAGTTTGAGAGTGAAGTGCTCTGTTAGAAAAACACGTAACGATAAGCTCTGTAAGATAAGATGGAGCTAGGTTGTTGAGGGCTTTGTAGGTTAGAAGTAAGATTTTGAATTCTATTCTGGATTTGACAGGGAGCCAATGGAGAGAAGCTAAAACTGGAAAGTTCCTGTTGCCTTCGTCCGAGCTAGTTTCAAACCAACACAAGAGAAAAACAGTCAGTGGATCACAACTATTTTAAAACCAACTGGTTTCTAAAAGTTGGACTCAAAATGGGCCGAAATATGGAAGTATTTCAAGTTGGCTGACAATAAAATGCTTTGTTCACCAATATTTTATATTTTTGAACACAGTTAGGCACCAAGTACAGATCAAGTTCGGGGCGAGGCTGGGAACAAGAGTACCAGTTTTTATCTCCATCTTAGACCTCGAAGACAGTGAAAAGACTAAACAAACAAAAAAAAAAACAGGCTCGACTTCCTGCTTCTTAAAGCTGAGATTAAGTAAACCCAACGTTTTGTTAAATGTTGACACTAGAGCTCTTTGACAATTGGTAGCAAAGCAAACAAAAGAAAAACGGGAGTTGTGTCAAACAATTCAAACCTTCATCTGCAGTAAATATGGAGCAGAATGTGGCTTTCAACGGAACGATGTTTTAAATGTAACCAATAAAAATTAATAAATGTATAAATGTAAATTAATGCTCATTCTTGCAGCAAAGTGTTCAGCAACATTGGGTTTGATTTGATTGAGTAGTTTGTTTTTCACCCAGAGTTGTGAAAGCAAGTTCTCACTGGCTGCTGATGTTGGATGATGTTATTCTTATTTTTTTTATGTATTTTAGAGCAACATGCACATATACAGAGTGACTGAAAGATTCTCACGTTGCTCACATTCAATCTGACTTTGAGGTTCAATAGGTTGTTCCAATGAATTTGCGTTTTGTAAAAAAAAAAAAAACACTAATAAGGAAATTGTGATCCACCCGGAAATAAACCACTTCTTCAGCAGGAAATTAAATTGCACATGGAGATTCAGATTATTTGTTGGATCTCTGGGGCTGTTCAAACCTTCAGGCAATGAGCCTTTAAAACAGATCAAAATGCAACTTATCTGTGATTCAAGCAGTTATTTAAGTCCTCATTAGAGTCAAACGAGTCTCCGTGCTGTGCACAATAAGGTCTCAAATTATGCATGTTTTGTCTGCGTTTCAATCAGTGTATGCATGTGCATGGTGGGGGTGGGGTGGGGGGTGCATATAGGGTAGGACCATGAGGAGACAGGAAAAGCACTGGTGCACAAAAAACAAACAAACAAGGATCCAAGCTGCGATAATTAAGCCCTCATTAGTCCTAGTTATGCGCAGCAGAGCGGCAGAGCGGCAGACATCACCGTCCTGTCTGACCGACCGTGGCCAAAGCCCGGAGCTGGTGCGGACCTCTGCTCGGCGCTGTTTACCCAGAGGCCCTTTGTGTTTCCACCTCAGCTGTCACACACAGGAAGATGACTGTTTCACATCAATTTAGTAGCAGAGAGAAAGGGCCCCACAGCTGATAGCTGAACAACTCGGTGTGTTGAGTTTGGCCACCGGTCAAATGTGCGTTATCGAAGAGCAGCGGGTGCTATCTTTGAGGGAACCGAGACAGGTGGTTTGACCACCGATGGAAAAAAAGTAGTAAGGGTACAGCACGGTTTGACTCGACTTGGCACCGTTCCAAGACCTTTCCACTTGTAATTATTGGTGGAACCGGCCCCTTTTTCAGTCCCTTTTTCTCTGGGGTTCCAACCATACCGTACTGGCCTTAAAACGTGACGGGAGCACACGAGGCCAGGGTCCGGGCTTTGGCCTCACGCGCACCTGCAGTCTCCGATCTGAACCTGCCCACTAGAACGTCACTGAAAGTATAATGGAAACACAAATCATACCGTGCCGAGCCGAGTCGAACTGTGCTTTACCGGTACTAATGGAACCAATGGAAAAGAGGCACTGGTGTCGGCTTTTATCTGCGCCCATCACTTCCCACTTCACCTATCTCTTGTTTTATATTGGTTTGTTTTTACTTCTCACACTTCTCCCTTCATCTTTTTTTTTTTTAAATCTTTTATTCAAACCCCAGCTTGGATCTACCATACCATTTTATTTTTAGAGCACTTAAACAGCAACAAGGCCAACCAAAGTGCTAACTAACTTCTAACTAATGGAAAAGGGGCTCAAGAAAAGAAGGCAGTGCTTAGCTCTGTCATTACTCCCTCCCCTGAGGCATCTCATTTACTACCTTTGTAACCACATACCCATGACCATCCAGTGGGCAATGCATGCACACGTCATCCTGCACACAAGGCCCCCCAGGGTCATACCTGGCATTACGAGACGCATCTGCAAACGCTCCATGATCAGTTTAAGGAACATCAAGGAATGCATTTCTAACTAGAGCCAACAGGGCCTGACTGACTGGCTTGTTTTACTCTACGTGACTTGATAACAGAATTTCAGGATGTGAACAAACCGCCTACCCCTACTTTCCTCAAAGCAACAAGAGCTCCTAAACGAAGCCGCGACTCGAGCCAATCGATCTGCGGCGCCTTGCCTGCAAACACAGAGCCAGCTCATACAGGTTAAAGTCTTGGCACCTGTTGCATTTGAACAACAGAGCCTCAGTACCTGGGAAACCTGATAACAGTGGTTAAGAGCTCTCAGTGGCTCAGGCTGTGTCAACAATGCCCCCCTCCCCGCCTTTTATACTTTACCCAGGCATGAGCACATACGAGGGAAACTCGGCTCTTACGCATGCAGGAAGAGAGCAAACTCCTGGTTCTTGTTTTATGGTCAAACGGAGCTGCTACATCGACAAACACCCGCCACAATAAAACTACAGCTTGGCCTACAAAAGTTCTGTGCAAACAGAACAAGCTTCAGTTCTCACAGCTTGCAAAAGTTGGGTTTTCTCTGTGCTAGTTTTACCTCGGGAGGTGTAAACTGGCAGATGGAGTTGGACTCTTGCGTCTGCCTGAATTCTTACTGTAGGGCGTAAACAGATCCAGTCAAAGCCAGTGTCTAAAGCCCTCCTCTATTATCCTCTGCAGCTCCATTCCTGGACACACCCTTCTTCTCTCCAGCACAGAAGGAGAGGCTTTTGTGTACGAGTCCTGCTGAGACCCATAAACACACCACTGACGGGCTCCCACTCTGCACTTTTTGCAGCGTTCCCCTGTTGTTTACTACGCTTGTCTGAGGTCCAGTTTGGCACATTTGTATTACAGCTGCAGTTTCACAGAGCCAGCTGGGCGCACGACGACCGTGATCCTGAACACGCCTACAATTACAGGCAAATACGAATGCAAATATGAACCGCACGGCGTGAGGAGAGTCCTCAAACGGTGGCGATTTTACTTTAGCTTGGTTTTATCCAGATGGACATTTTAACGAAGGTAAAGAGAGCGTTGAACTGAACGTGTAGAACAGCACATCGTCTGCATAAATGAACAGTCGGAGCAAAAAGCTTGCTTGCATAGCAACACGCAACTCACATTTGTTGCACATTTGTTTTGATTTTTTGTAGCGATGACAAGCTTGTAGCACAGTTGTCACACTTGGTTGAAATACAGCAACAGGCCCTTAGCAGAACAAACACACAACTTTTAAATCTACAGCTTTGGAGAGTTGTTATTTGTGCCAACTTTGTTTGGAAAAATGCAACATTTAAAGCCATTTACACTTCTTTTTACAAACTTGTTTTTTATCTGCTACAACTCCGGTGACATCAAAGAATAAACCTGTTTTAGTTAAATACTGTTAAATACAGTTAAATACATAGACACCACTCTGTTGTGAAGTAGTACAAAGCCTGAGTGCAAGTTAAATTAACTTTCCTAAAGTTTCTTCAATAAATAGTTGTCTTTTAATAACTTTTCTCCCACCTACAGGAAAGGTGGGCGATCATGTGCTTGCTTTTGTGTGACTGTTTATTGATTAGTTGGTCTGTTAGCAAAATATCTCATGAACCGGTGTATGAATTTAACAAAACTCTCAAATATTCAACATTTGACGTATGCCGACAACTAAACTTTAGAACTCAACCCGATTCATGATGGCCACCACAGCAAACTAAACTTAGCAAACAAATACTGGGCTGGTTTGGGGTGGTGGTGCCAAGTGAGCAAGAGATATTATTTTAAAGGTTAGCCCAAAATAACCACAAATGTCGGTTTTCGTGATAAAAAATAAATTTTACTTTTAAAACTTTGGTATTAAAAATTGTGCAGTCGTTTAAGGAATTCTTTAATTTGGTAAGTTTGGTGGTTTAATGGGCCAGACCTGGGCTGCTTCTGCCCCCAGGCCTTAATTTGTTCATGTTTGACAACAAAAACTGATCATTTGAACGCATCATCATACGGCAGCTCGGTTACCTCACAACAAAAACACACGTGATGACGTCAGGGTGCTCGTGATAGTTAAGCCCCGACCTAACTCCTGTGTCTGTGGAGGGGCTCACCTGGAAGATGAGCACCTTGAAGTTGTTCCTCTTCAGCAGGTGGTTGTGGTTCGCCTCCAGCTTCTTCACCTGGACCGCCTGTCTGTCCAGGCGCTCCTTCACCTCCTTCACGTGCCCGTTCACTTTGCGGGACCTCTCCAGCAGCTTGGTGACGCAGGCGGAGGTGCCCAGGTGGTTCTTGGTCAGCCGGGTCACGTCGCCCTGCAGCACGCGCACGGCCTGCTCCAGGTCGCCCTGGCGCGTCTCCATGCGCCGCTGGTTGTCCTGCACCGACTCCATCATGTTCACCAGCTTGTCCAGCAGCGCCACCACGGTGATGGCGCTCACCTGGCCGGGGCTGCTCGGTCCCGCCGCCGTGGGGCTCTTCAGGCCGAACCGGGACAGGGTGCCGGTGCCGGTCGGGGAGGAGGGGGCGGAGGAGCGGCTCGGCAGGAGGAGCTCCGTGTTGTCGGGCTGCTGCTGCGGGATGGTGTGCATGCTGCCCGAGCCGCTGCTGCTGGCCTCCGCGTGGGTCGCGTCGTCTTCCATGGCTCGCAGGTGGTCCCGGGGTGGGGGGGGGCGTCTCTCACCTGAACTTTCACCTGCGCGAGCTGAGGGACGGATCTGTCACCGACTCCAGCTGCTCACTGACTGAAGGACGGGCTGCGGAACTCCTTGGAGTTGTTTCGGCCTCCACGCCCCTCTCAAACACACACACAAGCGCGCGCGCACAGAAACACGTTGTGAACTTTCAAAACACCTCCCCCTGCGAGCCAAAGGGAGGGGCCAGGTTCTCATGGCAACTGATCAGGCAGACAGTAGCGTGAGCTTGACTAGATCGATACCGCACAACTTTGTATCGATTCTATCCAAAAGATAGATAGATAGATAGATAGATAGATAGATAGATAGATAGATAGATAGATAGATAGATAGATAGATTATGGACTCATTGGCTTTTGAGCCTTTATAGAAAAACTTTTTAATTCTGTTTTTTTTTTATGTTTTTATGTTTTCTATATGGATCTTATATTGTGTCTGAAATAAAGTAAATGATGATGACAGTATTTTCATAAATAATATATGACTGATTGCTGCAACTAATTATTAGTAGAAAGTTTCAAATAAAAAATAAATTATTGTTACCAAGTGAACTTGGGAAAACTAAACCATTAAAACACGGCTATTCAACTGAAGGCCCGGGGGCCAAATCAGGCCCACAGGTGAGCCCACCAAAAAGCTTTGCAGAGAGTGGTGAAGGCTGCACAGAAGACTGTTGGAGTCAGTATCCCCACCATCACAGACGTTTACACCTCCAGATGCAGGAAGAGGGCCACTTGCATCATGAAGGACCCTACTCACCCAGCACACACACTTTTTGCCCCGCGCCCCTCAGGAAGGAGGTTGAGGAGCATTAAGTGTAGAACCACTAGACTGAGGAACAGCTTCTACCCTGAGGCTGTTAGACTCATGTTTCTCTAACCAGAATAATCACTGTGAAAAAATCACATCATGTTGCTGCTGATCTGTTCCATGTTGATGTGTTCATGCATGCTCATGTTCGTGCTGCTGTTCGATGCAAAGTTTTTATGCTGTTAGTGCTTAGTGTATTTTCAGATTATGTTTTTTCTTAGTTCATATAGATGTTATCATTGTTTTTCTTTTACATTTTATTGTTGGCTGTAACTGGGACCCTGTATACATAATTTCGCTCCACCACATGTACCACGTGTGGTGCTAACGACAATAAAGAATCTCTGACTCTCAGACCAATGGGCTGAACTGAGACCATTTTAAATAAAACTGGATTTCAAACCATAAAACAAACTTACTTAATGACAATAACTGCTGTCTATCTGCCTGAGCTCTTGGCTTTCAGTAACTGTGACCCCCTAAGCAGTTTAGTTGAATAACCCTGCATTCAAATCAAGTGAAGAAACCAGCTAAAATATCGATCACATCACATCAGTAATGATCCAGTACCAACTAGAAAAACAAAAACATTTAAAACAGTACTGTATTTATAAATCAGAAACATTTTCATCAGGATACATTAGTTTCACTCCCTCATTCAACCTTTATTTATACAGGTTAATCTCATTGAGCTTCTAGGACTCATTTACAAGAGACCTCATTTTAACAAAGAACAATGACAACAGTAGACAATTGTAAAACATATAAATTGGAGAAAGAAAATGAAAGAAAATTGTATTACAAACCTAAACAAAAACAGATGTAAAGCAATACAGAATACTAAAAACAGCAACATGCCTGTATTTTTGCCATGAACCTACATATTAGTATGAAACGCCCCTATTTTCCTCCCAGCTTGTGTTTTGGAGGTCTGTGTCATGGCATGGGGGCACACACACATGGAAATGTGGAAATCCCTGATTCAACAATGAGCTCATCTGCACTCTGGCATTCTGCCCCAGCCTTTCCCTCTTTCTTTTGCTCAATCTCCCTCTTTGTTGCCGTCGCTGTAAATCTTTTATTCATAGCGGCACAATCAGGTTTTCAGTCTCACATGTTTTAAAGTCAAGTAAAAGTGGAATGTGAGGGCGTGTGGCAGTAAGACTGAATGGATGTCGGTGCACTTGCCGTACTGGTAGAGCAGTGAATGTTTATCTGAAGGATTGATCTTGGTACAGAAAAAAAGAAACAATGCATTCAAATTATGACAAGCCTCTTTTATCACTACATTGGAAAGCAATCAAGCCCCCCCACCTGATTGGTATTGGATTCCTGTGGTGAGGTAAAGGATTGGTCATCCATTGTCTCATGTAGCACACCTATATTGAGATTAGGCTTTTTGTATGTACAGCTTGCTCAAAGAGACACCACACCTTAGAAAAAAACATCTAAAAAGCTTAAACCACAAGACAGAGGTGCAAAACACTGAATTTTATGAAATTGATTCTGGAGTCTTGGTTCATTGTGACTGACTATCTAAAGTTGCATTCTGATTGCAAAATTATACAGTACATGTACAGTATATTTATAGTTTGCTTTATGAGTGATTCTCTCCTTTACGTACTGCATTCACATGAACTTGGGTAAAATCAAAGAGATCGAGGGGGATCAAACGCAACTGAGATTACTGGGAACCCTTGAGGTGAAGCTTGCAGCATTGAACACGTCTAACTGGTTGAGAAACATTTGTTTCACTTTTATACAGTACACAACACTTTAAAAAGCCTAAACCTGACTCAACATCATGTTCTGCATCTCATTCAGCAATATCCTTTGTTACTCTGGGATTACCTTCCAAGTTGGACATATATCTTTGTAATTTTAATTTTACACAACATTAAAACATAGAATCAAACTAGTTGTACCAAAAGTTAATGTAAATGTAGAGGGACACAAAAGACTGTTAATCCTGCTTTGAAGTTATTATACGGACCTATGTATTTATGTTCATACCACCAAGAGAACACTGTGGTTGTGCAATACTTAGGTGACAGTTCGCATCCATGAATCCTTCAGGGGTCTCCACAGTGAGTCATCTCCTCTGTCTCACTCTGTCCTCTGCATCCTCTGTTCTCACTCCAACTACCTCCATGTCCTCTCTAACTGCATCCATATATCTTCTCTTTGTCTTTTTCCTGTCAGCTACATTTCTAACATCCTTCTACCAATGTACACACAGTCCCTCCTCTGGACATGTCCACATGTCCAAACCATCTCAGTCTGGCCTCTCTAACTTTATCTCCCAGTTGTTCAACCTGTGCTGTGCCTCTGATGATCTCATTCCTAATCTTATCCATCCTTGTCACTCCTAAAGCAAAGTGCTATGTGTTGTCATCATTGTATGTTCCCATATGATGAAATTAGTTTTGTGCATTTAACCCATCACACCTGAGATACACCCAAGTGGAGTACTAGGCAGCTATGTAAGCGCCCGGGGAGCAGTTTAGGTGTCTTGCTCAGAGGCATCACGGCATGTGGGCATGGCAGGGAGTTGAAACTGCGACTTTCTGGTCCCAAGTCAACTGCCCCTACCTCTACACCATCTTAGAACCTCAACATCTTCATTTCCGCTACTTCGAGTTCTTTCTCCTGTCTTTTTGTCCATGTTTCTGTCTCCAGACCAGACAACATAACTGGTTTCACCACTGTCGTAAACTTTTCCTTTGACTTTTGCTGACATCCTTTTGTCACAAATCACTCCTAAAACTTTTCTCCATCCATTCCATCCTGCCTGGACCCTCTATTTCACCTCTTTACCACACTCCCCATTTTCCTGGACAGTGGACTCCAAGTACTTGACGTCCTGCACCTTTGTGACCTCTGCTCCTTGTAGCCTCACTGTTTCACCTCCTGCCTCTCATTCACACACATGTACTTTGTCTTACTACGGCTGACTTTCATTCCTCTTCTTTCAACTGCATACCTCCACTTCTCCAAGTTCTCTTCCTCCTGTTTTCTGTTCTCACCACAGATCACAATGTCATCTGCAAACATCATAGTCCACAGGGATTCCTGCCTGACCTCATCTGTTAGTCATTCCATCACCAGAGCAAACGAAGGGGCTCAGAGCTGATCCTTGATGCAATCCCATCTCCACCTTGAAGCTATCTGTCATTCCTACAGCACATCTCACTACTGTCCTGCTCACCATCGTTAATGATGGATATTTGAAGAAGTGTGATTAGGGGAGTGGTGGTGCAGAGATTAGAGAAGGTGGGCCTGCGATCGGAAGATCGCTGGTTCAAGCCCCAGTACCAACAACATCAAAAATGTGGGTGGGGTAGGTGAAGCACCCACACCTGCCCCCACCCTCATTTGTCCCAGTCTGGGCCCTTGAGCAAGGCCCTTAACCCCCACCATCTGCTCCTCCGGGTCTCCTAGATAGCAGCTCTCTACTCCACACAGAGGGCTGTGGTAGCTCGGTGGTCTGTGGTTGCGTCAGGAAGGGCATCCGGAGTAAAAATAACTGCCAAGTCTTTGTGCGACTTAGTTCGACCCCTAACGCAGGAAGCAGCCGAAAAAATAAAAAAAAAATTGAAGAAGTGTGATTGCCGTCATTTGGACATTGGTGCTCATTAGACAGCGAATAACTTTCAAAGATGAGTATCTATCTATCTATCTATCTATCTATCTATCTATCTATCTATCTAT
>NC_056510.1:9781620-9809294 GCF_014905685.2 Nematolebias whitei | reverse complement strand
ATATATATATATATATATATATATATATATATATATATATATACACATATATACATATATATACACACACATATATACATATATATGTACACACACATACATATATATGTATACACACATACACACACATATACATATATATATATATATATATATAATAAACTACTAATTACTACTTGTACTAATATTTCTACTTTGTGGTTTTTCACTTATTGCGGGTCTTCAGGTATGGATCCCCCGCATTAAACAAGGGACTACTTCATGTTCAGCTATCGCTGTGTGGGAGGTGGGGGACACCCTGGACAGGTCTCCAGTCCATCACTGGGATCATAGAGACAAACAAGACAACCATTCACTCTCTCACTCACATGATTAACCCGGCATGCACGTTTTGCTTTTGTGGGTATCAGTCAAACAAATTCTGGTGCAGACTGAAAACATCCCGAACTTACCTTTTATGTTCATATTTAGCTTGTTTTCTTTTCCATAAATGTGGGAGTTGAGTTCCTTATTTACACTTTGCACTGAAACCACCTGAGGATCTTAGAAGGGTTGAGAAAAGCACCGCTGTCACCTTCACTGACATGACAGCCACAGTTTGCAATCTTTCTGTCACACCTCTGCCTTTTCACAGCCACTGTAGGATACTCCCCGCAGAGTCTTCCATGTCAACATGTAAGGCTAACACTTCTTCCAGCGGCTGCTCGCTCAATAAGCTTCAAAGCTGTGAACGTAGCATGAAAGTGCCAAGTACACACTTGCCAAAAAATATGTTTCCTTCCTCATCTGGTTACAACTCCACTGTTTCTACGACCTTGCTTCACTTCCCCCAAGAGATGGACACTTCTGTTGACATAAAAATGTGACCTCTCGTTTTTCCTTCATCAGCGTTCACTTTTCCCTCTTTTGCCCTTGGGATAATGCAGAGCGACAGGAATGAAAATCCCATCCTGTCATTCTTCCAGCTGTCCTTTTCCCTTAAAGCTCTTCTCTTATTAATGTAACACTTCACTGAACTTTTATGGTATGGCATGTTTCACAACATCCCCGTTCTATGTGAAAGAATTTTATATTTCTTTTGCCTGTTTTGTAACACGTAATCCAGAATAGAATTCAAAATCTTACTTCTAACCTACAAAAGCTCTCAACAACCTAGCTCCATCTTATATTCAAGATTTTTTTTTTCCATATTTTCCCAAGAGAGCACTTTGCTCTCAGATTGCAGGTTTACTTGCGGTTCCTAGAGTTTCCAAAATTAGAATGGGAGGAAGATCTTTCAGTTCTCAGGCTCCTCTCTTGTGGAACCAACTTCCAGTTTCTGTCCTTGAGGCTGACACAATGCAAGTTCATGACCTCATTCTGGCAGCTTCATGAGTGTTCTACCTAAATTAGTAAAATTGAAGCTTGATTAAGTTTTTGTTTCTTGACAGCTAAAGTAACTTTTTTCATTTTGTTAAAGAAAACTACAGTGAAATCTGCCATCGTAATACAACTAACACAGCAGTTGTGTGTGAAACTGTTGCACAGAGATTGTCACATCCAATCATTTCAGCCAACATGCTGCGGCAGGTTGGATCGACTGAACCTAGTTTTGTATCCTGGGAAACCTTTGAGCTGGGTGGGGCATTTGTGTAAACCGCTGGTTGGCATCAATCAAACATGTTAAAAAAAAAGTTTGATTAACAAGTTTCACTTTTTATAGCATGCTGCAACGTGCATGGTTAGATTCCTAAAACATTCAAGAAACTACATTTGCCTTTTTATTTGTTTTTCTCAAAAGACGGCCTCATTTATTTAATTTAAAGTAGGGGCGTGGCGTGGCAGAGGTTAGAGAAGGTGGGCCTGTGATTGGAATTCCGCTGGTTCGACTCCCCGGACCAGCATCAAAATGTGGGTGGAAAAGGTGAAACACAGCCTGCCCCACCCTGGGCCCCTGAGCAAGACCCTCAACCCCCACCATCTGCCCCCAAAACAGGTCTCTACTGAAAATGATTCATCGTGTATTCATTTAAAAAAAATAAGCGTCAGTAAAAATATATATATATATTGCACTCCTTTGCACACTAATTCAGAAGTTGTTTTTTTTATCCCTCAAACCTTGTGCTTTTGAAGAAATGGTGAAATGGCTGTACAGTAATTTGGGAGAATTTCTGGGCTCACAGTTGAATGATTAGAGTTTTCAGCTGTTCATAAATAACTATTTTCATGTAAATTAAGCTTTTGCATTTTGTGGGAAAAAAAGGCACGCTAGATTAAAGTTTGTATGTGTACTGTATTTTCCGTGGTACACGCCGCTCCACCCTATAAGTCGCATCGGTCCAAATATGTCTAATAAAGGGGAAAAATCCATAAATATGTTGCTTCGCCATATATGCTACGTCGCATCTATTATGCTTCACAGCTGACGTGTCGCGTTCGATATGCGTCATCATTGTCAGAGACAATCTGAAAATGTGGGCCGGTTTTGTGCCAAAAATTTATTGGCTGCCAAAAGGCAGCTGCTGGAGCGTGCACGGGAGAACTTTAACAAGAATTTAACAAGATTAACACTTAAAAACAATTATTTGTTTGCTTGAAATTATAGCACAGGTGTGTCTCAGTAGAACTTTTCCTTAATAAATGCAGTTTGAGGTCAAATCAGCTGCGTTTTCAAAAGCCGATAAGCAGAAACATGAACGTGCAGAGAGCGACTCACTGTCCATTTCTTCGAGATTTTACAAGAAAACCACCTAAAACAATTGTTTCTTAGCTCAGCTTTATAGTAAAAGTATGTCTCAGTTGAACTTTTACTTAATAAATGCACTTTGACGGTCAAATCAGCTGCATTTCGCAGGGGCGATGCAGTGAAATGAAGCTGACTCGATTGCTCAAGGCAGATGACGGTGACAGGCTGGTTGTATCACTGATAGACACTTTTACCTATTACATGATACAACGGCATGCCTTACTACTTGAGTGCCATCTAGCAGTTGAAAATGGTAGTGTTCAATATTTAGAATGAATGATAACGGTTATATCTCAGCCAAAAATTCATTTATCAATTTGGGAAACAATCCATAACTACGTCACTTTGGCGTATAAGTCACAGGGCATGCAAACTATGCAAAAAAACTGCAACTTAAACAACGAAAAATACAGTACTTAAATAATTTTAAGCATGTGAAAAACTACATTTGGAAAAAAAAAATCACCTGAAGAAGAGAATCAAGGCAGGATGGACTGGATGGAGAAAAGTTTCTGGAGTGATATCTTACAAGAGTGTCAGCAGAGGTCAAAGGAAAAGTTTACAAGACAGAGGCGAGACCAGTTATGTTGTATGGTCTGGAGACAGAGACATGGACTAAAAGACAGACAGAACTAGAAGAGACAGAAATGAAGATGTTGATGTTCTACTTAGAAGTGACAAGGATGGATAAGATTAGGAATGAGATCATCAGATGTAGCACAGGTTGAACAACTGGGAGATAAAGTTAGAGAGACCAGACTGAGATGGTTTGGACATGTCCAGAGGAGGGACAGTGGGTTTAATGGTAGAAGTATGTTAGAAATGCAGCTGCCAGGAAAAAGACAAAGAGGAGATACAATGCCTGGCCCCCCAAAAAATTACCATTAAAAAAAATAATAAAAAGGTCACACACTAATATTTTGTTGGACCGTCTTTAGCTTTGATTACGTCATGCATTCACTGTGGCATTGTTTCGATAAGCTTTTCCATCCAGTGTTGCATTAATTTTTCACAGAGACCTTGCATTGATGACTAGGCGCTAGGCATGATGGGTGCATCACTTCACCTGCCTCTCTTCTTACCCTGGTGTGCCCATTACTCTGGAACAGGGTCAATCTGGACTCATCAGACCACATGACCTTCTTCCATTGCTCCAGAGTCCAATCTTTATGCTCCCTAGCAAATTGAAGCCTTTTTTTCCAGTTAGCCTCACTGATTAGTGGTTTTCTTAAGACTACACAGCTGTTCAGTCCTAAGTCCTTGAGTTACCTTCACATTGTGTGTGTGGAAATGCTCTTACTTTCACTATTAAACATAGCCCTGAGTGCTACTGTTGTTTTTCTTCCATTTGATTTCACCAAACGTTTAAGTGATCGCCGATCACGATCATTCAGGATTTTATTCTGGCCACATTTCTTCCTCGAAGATGATGGGTCCTCAAAGTCCTTCCAGTTTTTAATAATGCATTGGACAGTTTTTAAACCCAATTTTAGTAGTTTCTTCAATCTCCTTAGATGTTTTCTCTGCTTGATGCCAATGATTTGACCCTTTTCAAACAGACTGACATCTTTTCCACCACCACGCGATGTGTCTTTCAACTTGGTTGTTTAAGAAATGAGAAGTAACTCATTGCACCAGTTGGGGTTAAATCACTTGTTGCAGCTGAAAGACAATCGCACATGCAGTAATTATCCAATAGGAGGCTCGTACCTGTTTGCTTAGTCAAATCCAGGTAGTGACTTGTTTTTGGCCAGGTGGTGTATATGGATGCAGTTAGAGAGGACATGGATGTAGTTGAAGTGAGGACAGAGGCTGCAGAGAACAGAGTGAGACGGAGGAGGACTTGTGTGGACACTCAAAGAGGGAGCTGAAAGAAGATCACCTTGACTGTGAAGGTGCCTTGATGAACTAGAAACATGCTGGACACAAAGTCTTTTTTCAGGCAATAATTGGCCAACAAAACAAGGGGAGTGGTGGTGCAGAGGTTAGAGGAAGTGATTAGAAGGTTGCTTCGAACCCCAGAACTGACAACATCAAAATGTGGGTGGGAAAGGTGAAGCACCACACCTGCCTCCACCCTCATTTACCCCACAAGGTCCTTAACCCCCACCATCTGCTCCCTCAGGCACTGTAGATAGCAACTCTCTGCTCCACACAGAAGGCTGTGGTAGGTTGATGGTCTGTGGTTGCGTCAGGAAGGACATCCAGCATAAAAACAATTGCCAAGTCTTCATGAGAGTTAGTTCACTGTGGCGACCCCTGAAGAAGGGAGCAGCCGAAAGAAGAAGAAGAAGTTGGCTAAAATAAAGTATTGTATTCAGCAGGCTTCAAACCTTACAGATTTATATTCTAACTCTCAGGCTAACACATTTCTGTTAAGAATAGACAACCTGCTGCTTTCCAAAGTGAGTAAAATATCCAGAAATATGGGCGTTGTGACTATTACTTTAGACGCACTTTGATTAAAAACTGGCTCTGCAACCAAACAACCATCTGCCTCCTCACAATTCAAAGCCATTTTTAGCCTGGTTTTGTGAAATCTGCAATAAGCACGTTCCCAGATCAACCTTTAAATGGCACCCCTAAATCGTTGTGCTCACTTACAATAGCAGTGCACAGGTGGCTATACCTATGATGATATGATGGATGCCCAGCAGTATTTGATTTGTTTAAGCAGTTAAGACTGGATGTCTGGACACACAGTGGGGAAAAGGTAAGCAATTGTGGTTCTTTGTTGGTAAATCAAAGCTACCCCACAGAGGAGAAAATGGCATGCTGGGACCAAAACAGATGGTGATGGATCTTTAAATGACCTCTTTTTCACAGAGCAGTGTGTGTTGGGCACGCGCTCACTTAAAAGTGGCCTTGAACGTTACAAGAGGAGTGTGTGTGTTGTTTGTGCTGTGTGATTTCTGTGATGCTATCAGTTTGGGAGCTAATGGACCAATTTTCAAGGCACTGAGCTTTACACACTTGCCTGGAAATGGGTGGAAATGCTTTGTGCGTGTTGATGGCGTGAGTGCGTTTGTTTTCCAGTGAACAAAACCATCAATTTCCAAACCAATAGCCCCGTTCCGCTCAACAAAAGGAGCTGAGGTGCAGCTTGCTGATTGTGAAATCAGTGTGAGGGCTCTCTCGGTCATTCAGCTTGATGGTTCCCAAAGTGAGGATCCTTGACAGACAACTGCACGCCTGCAAGCAAAACGCTTCGTTTTTTTTTTTTTTGTTGTTGTTGTAACTTTACATTTTCCATCACATTGTTTCTAATTTCCCAGAGGTGCTCTATCATACGCAGGAAATTATATCAAGTGGCATGGAAATGATCTACATTTGAACGCCTTGGGGAAGAAGACTTCAAGCTCACACACAGTTGGGAAATCTAATTACATGTTGCAAAGGTGCACTATTGTAAAGGAAAAATAGGGGTTACAATAAGCAGCAACTGTATCGGGTTAGCTAAAACCTGCAGCTATAGGCCGTTTCACAGTTTTCAAGCTCTATTAGAAAGCTGATCCAAATATATAAATACACAAACACACACATATATATATATATACATTTTGTAGTTTGTGCATAATAATGACACTAAAACATGTTTTCTCGTTTTTATTCAGAGTCAGAGTTTCTTTATTTGTCATTCGCACCACATGTGGTACATGTGGTGGAACAAAACTGTGTACACAGGGTCCCAGTTACATCCAACAATAAAATGTAAAAGAAAAACATTATTAAGATCTAAGATATGAACTAAGAACAACATGAACTAAAAATACGCTAAGCACTAATAGCATAAATACAACAGCAGCACGAACACGTGTCTGTGTGAGCAGATGAGCACGAATGAACACAGCAACATGAAACAGATCAGCAGCAACATGAAACACATCAGCAGCAACATTATGGGATTTTTCACAGTGATTATTCTGGTTAGAGATTCACAAGTCTAACAGCCTCATGGTAGAAGCTGTTCCTCAGTCTAGTGGTTCATGCTCCTCAACCTCCTTCCTGAGGGGAGAGGGGCAAAAAGTGTGTGCAGGGTGAGTGGGGTCCTTCATGATGCAGGTGGCCCTCTTCCTGCATCTAGAGGTGTCTGTGATGGTGGGGAGACTGACTTCAACAGCAGCCTTCACCACTCTCTGCAAAGCTTTTCTTTCTGCAGCTGTGCAGCCTCCATGCCACACGTTGATGCTGGAGCACAGGATGCTCTCCACTGCACATCTGTAGAAGGAGGTGAGGACTGAGCTTCCCAGACCAGCTCACCTCTGCCACCTGAGGAAGTAGAGAAAGTAGAGTATTTTATTCTTATTTATCTTATTTATTTACTTATTTACTATTACATTATTTATATACTTATCCAATATTTTATTCTTCCCCAAATGGGTTTTATAGAAGTACAATATGCAATAATTGGGGTATCATTTCTATGAAAAGGTTTGAGTTGTATTAGATTAAACAAATTGTGTCCTTTGATGGCCCCTGTCTTAGCGGGATCCCCCAAATTACTCCTTCTTAATTACACAGACCTCTGTTTACTGTATGCAGGATATGAGATATATACAGTAGATACTGTGTGACTTTCCCACAGTCTGAAAGCAAACAGAAAATCATGACAAACTTTTCTTTTTCATTTGTCATAAATGAAAAACATCCTGTTTTTACAAACAACCATTCCTAGAACACACATGGCTTTGGGCTTTTAGGTTTCTAGTTATGTGTGAAAGTTTTCTAAATTATAGGTTTTCTAAGCAGGCAAATTAACAGTGAGACTGTTATTGATAGCATTTACTGCATTATTAAATTTCAAATTTGAAGTGTGCTCTCAGAAACTCACAGTAATTCCCTCTGTGCTCCACCCTGGCCTGAAGCCCACCGGCTCTGACATGAAACCAGAAGAGGAAACTGACAGGATTAGATATTTTTTTTAAAAGGACTGTGAAGATTTTTTGCAATTCCTAATATTTATGAGGAGTTTAAAAGTAAAAAGATAAACAGCAACAGTACTACTGGATAATTACTGTACAATGATAAAGAATAAAATATTCTTAAACCTTTTTTTATTTCCATTTTTTTTCCCCCCAGACTTAAAGGAGAATAAAAAAAGAAATCCTTTAAAGGTAGCATAGTTTGTTGCAATCAGTGTTAACAACAGCTAATAAGTTGCATGTTAGAGAAATGAGAAGCTGTACTTTGTAATAACAGGAAGTATCTCGTGTTATAAATGTTGGATAAATGTTCCTTTAAGAAAAATTTTAAACAAAAACTTCAATATCTCTGGATATTTCTTGTATTATGAAAACATTCACGAAGGCGCTTGAATAAAAAAATAAAGAAGAACTCGTTGTCGGCAGGATTCGAACCTGCGCGGGGAGACCCCAATGGATTTCTAGTCCATCGCCTTAACCACTCGGCCACGACAACCATACGAACCCTTTCAATAATTCTTTATATAAATTAACACATAAAATGTGCTGTGGCTGATATTTTCCGTTTTTTCAGGGTTTATTCCTGACATTTAATTCTTCCTCTTACACTCC
The DNA here is from genome assembly GCF_014905685.2 of Nematolebias whitei. Lineage (NCBI taxonomy): Eukaryota > Metazoa > Chordata > Actinopteri > Cyprinodontiformes > Rivulidae > Nematolebias > Nematolebias whitei. Next base: position 9,801,035 of record NC_056510.1, on the reverse strand, counting down.
AGGTCGTATGATGCAGAACAAACCCGAACAAACCCGGTGTTGTGGGAGTTTAGAGGTCCGACAGCGCCATCTGGTGGCGCATACCTGTTGCTGACACTACCTCCACATTCTGTTAATGAAATGTACACTACATCCTTTCAAGATCCCCTAAAAATGGTAAAAGATTTTAGGGGTTCCGGATAAATGTTGCGAGAATAAATGAAAGTTTCTTGCAAACATTTAGCTCACCATGGCAACATTTTTAGTCTTCTCTTTATGATGTCTTCAGAGTAGTTAATTTTTTGGTTAAACTTGTTCGATTTTTTTTAAATGGTTTTTTAGCATTAGATCTTTTATTTGTGGTTATTGTAAATGATAAATAGTAAAAAAAATATGTATATAATTTCTGGATATAAAAATATGAATCTATATGGGCCAGGGGCGATTCTAGAATCTGACCTTTAGGGGTGCTTAGCCCCCGGTGCTGACAATGGCTCTGAATTTTTTTAATAAAGTAGATGCCATTTCCTGCATTCTGGTGTATTTTAACAGGTTGCTAAACATCTATGTTTACCTACATAAGTAAACACTTAATTCAATAACTATTTTAGAGAACTCAGCACAACAAGAAGTAGCACAAAGCTAGCTGCATATGCAGATGTGCTAGCTAAGATGCTACAGACGTAGATGCTCTGCTTTAAATTACACAACCTAATAAACGCTTTGTACAAAATCAGTTTAGTGTCAGCTGATCATAACAAATAAAGACTAAACTTAAGCGACCAGAAGTTGAAACATACAGAACACACAAAACAAAGCACAACTAGCTTCAAGCACCAACCTCTAATTTAACCATTAAGCATACTGTACAATGTAATTATGACAGAAAATGGAGGATTAACTTGCAGTTACATTCGTACAGATGAACATGTGGTACTTCCTGTTTATCACTATTGTATTCAGCTGCTCATGAGGTCAGCCGCAGAGCTTTATCATATTTTACATTTTTCCAGACTCAGTTTAGGTTTTGGAACTGGAATAAACTGTATTCACCCTCTAAAGCAGGGCTGTTCAACTAAACTGATCAGGGGGGCCACAGTTACTGAAAGTGAGCAGCTCAGGGGCCGGATATCCAGCAATTGAAGTCATTACGTAAATAAACCAAGTATTACAATGATCTGTTACCTTATATATTTGTTTATTTTGTTGCATTGAGTCATAAATGCACTAAACAGAACCCAGAACTGCCTAAAAAATAATAATAATAAAATTACTTTAATTTTCGGGGATGCTGAGTTCAAATTTAGGGGTACTTGATCAGCCCCTAAAAGAGGCTAAAATCACCACTGAAATGGGCATTGATCTCATTTAGTGGCTTCTATATCTCTCTATGGAGTAAAGAAGGGGTTACAGTTCAGAAAATCATGATATTTTCTTCTCCATTTTATAGCTTTAAATTTTTTATTAAACATTTAGACATTTTTGGACGAGCAGCATGAGAATTATGAGCTTTTAACCTTTGCAGGTGAACTTACTGGTTCAAAGCAGTAGTATTTAATGTCCCTCAGCTCCCTGGTTTGTGCGGTTAGTCTTGATTTCCGTGCACACCAGTTCAGTAAACACCACACCTGCTTTGAATACAACCATTTTCTCCCTCAGTATGTATTCAGCCATATATCTTTTAGGATTAGGACGTCTCCCTTTAGAAGTTTTCCGCAAACGTCCCCGGCCCCGGGAAGACCCAGAAGTCGATTGAGGGATTGTGCATCTTCTCTGGCCTGGGAACGCCTCCAGGTCCCCCAGAGTGAACTGGAAAGTGTTGCTGGGAAGAGGGATGGGTTTCTCTCCTGGACCTGTTGCCTCCCCGACTCAATAAGCTGTAGAAGATGAATAGATATTTGTTTTGTTCATTGCCAGCTGATTGTTTTAGTCCCCTCTTGGATGTCTCGTTGTGTCTGTGTTCCTTCACTTCACCGCCTGTTTCTTCTTGCTTGAACTTACATTGTTACCCAGTTAGCAAAATGAACAAGTAGTCATTTGTTTGCACAATTCGATCATCACAATTCAAGGCACACGAGACATTGCTAAAAACAAACATTTTAGCAATTAAAATGTGTTTATTATATCAAAAGAAGTATTTCTTATCACCCTGTAAGCACCACAGTTATGCATGGTGGTGGCAGCATCATGCTTTTTGGCGGAGCTCAACACATTTGCTGAAACAGGACTGTATTGTTTATTTATCACACATGGTGATAAATATAAAGACGTTAAGGAAAACCAAGTTTTCTGAGAACCATCATTTATTAGACGTAAGCCTGCACTTCATCAAAGGAAACTGGACTTTAGTTAAAATAATGCTCTAGTTGTCTGTGATCAATCTTACCAAGAGCATTTAAATAGTTCAAGGTGAAACTTTGTCTTGGAGTGGTTTACAGTCAATGTCCTGACCTCATTTTGCTTAAAAAATACCAGTGACTTATTGAGACGTGCCTATTAATGTTGTATTTACTGCAAAAAAAAAAAAAAAAAGTTTCAAGGTGTTGACTTTGGAGGTGAACGTGTGCGCAGACTTTAATATTTCATCTTTTTTTAGCCTCTTGTTTTAATTTAGTTTTACCTTCAAAGCAGTAGGACGTGTTGATCCAATAAAAAAACTTTACAAAACTTTAAAGGCAAGGTTTCAAAGCTGCAATGTTATGAAACGATAAGGAGAGCGAGCGATATTCTCTAAAATATATTAAATCTGTGTCATATTACGCGCTTTAAAGTACTTATTACTGCAGAGGTGAAAAATCATTGATTTCCAAAGCTGGATTCTTGAGTATGTGTATATTAAAATACAAATTAGATACAAATATGAGATAAAAGTTGTTATTTTTACAAACAATAATGCCGTTATTTACATATCACTGAACAGAGACCACGTGTTACATCTCGTGATATAAATTATTTATTTACATTTACAGAAAAAAATGACCCCATCAAGACAATGTCGTAATAACTATTGGAAATAGAACTCAAGAAACAGTAGCTGACGTGCTCGTCACAACCGAACAGAGAGCTCTATAGTAACATTGTGCCCTCTGTCAAAGGTCTCCTATAACACAAGGTGCAAGGCATCACGTGTAGCCCCCGAAACCCCCCCCCCACATCCCTCCCCCCTCCCAGACTGAACACACACTGCAGTTTAAAGCCCGTTACCCTGCTTTGCACTACCCCGGTTTGCTTGGACCCCTCGTCTACGAAGAACAGAGGCCGGCTAGTCCGCCTCCACCGAAACGCACACATCTAATAGACACACACTCACATTCAGTGTCCTAAGCACCCTCTCCCCCTCCTCCCTTCAAAGTCTTTCGGAGTAAAAACCTCAGAAAAAAAAGGTGCAAGGAAACTCGTCCGGCAGCTGGAAGGTCAAAGGTCAGCAGAGGCCACGACTCGTGACCGCATCGTCCCCAACGTGCAAGGCTCACCGCTTGCCGCCGTGCCAGCTCAGTCTTTGCAACGCCGACGGCCTCCGCGGGCGTTCTTACACATTTCACGGTGGGAGAGAGGGAGAAGAGTGGAGGAAGGCAGATGCTAACGGTCACGGTTGGCCTACGGGGGAGGGGGAACATCTAACGCCAGAGCGCTCCGTAGCGTGAGGAGGAGGCGACTCTTTTCCGGCGTGTCTGGGCTCAGATGAGTCGAGTGGAGGCGCGCATGGTGTTCTCCGAACTGAAGTGGACATTGTTCTGCTTCTGCCGGTTGATCCTGTTGGTCCGAGGGCACTTCCTGTACAGAGATCAGATGATATAGAGACAGTTAAAACCAAACTAAAACAGGAAACACAGACTCCAACTGGAAGGTCTGGTGTGATTCTCAAGCTTCAAAGCACAAGTTGGTGTTTAGAATCATTCACGGCGTTTTCTTCTTCAGTTTGAAACAACAGCTTTCGTTTTGACTTTGGAGGCCAAACCAAAGATAAAAAAACATTAAATGCAACATTCAGGGCTGCGCATGGATCCGTTCTTCTGACAGAACGGCACGAAAAGATGTGCAAGTCCATAAATCCATTTACACAACAAACGCATTTTATTAAATTAAGTTGCTCCAATCACGTCTTTCAACTGTAATGAGAAAAAAGATAAAAAGCTGACCAAAGTGCTGCACAGTAAAGCAAAACAAGAGGATTTAAACATATTGTATAATACAGGGGTTCTCAAACTTTATGGGTTCAGGGACCCCCTCATAACCCTCATGTTTATTCAATAATTGTCCTCAATTTGTCTCTTTGATGCAATGGAAACATTTGTAACATAAATACTTTAAGACCTGCTCTTTAATACTGTTAATACAATTTTTATACTTTTAAACATGGGGTGTTTTTCATTCAAGACACACTTAATTAACATTTTTAATTTCAACTTCCAAAAATTGCAGTTTTGAGAAAATTAACAGCATCAAAAACCACTTTTAAACTGAACATAAATGTGTCGCCACTTCTTCAAATTATTACAGAAAACCAGAGGTGGAAAGAGTCCTGAACATTTGTACTCAAGTACAAGTACTGTTACACTGCTTAAATTGTACTCAATTACGAGTAAAAGTACTGGTGTTTTAAAAGCACTTAAGTAACAGTACAAAGTACTCTTCTCTAAAACTACTCTTAAACAACTGATGTTTTATTGTGTTGTCAGTAGAAGACATTTAATTTGATTTACTACATTCAAAGAACATTTCTCAGATGAACAATAAACGTATAGAAAAATGACACTAAGGCCATTTCTTTTGTAAACAACTGTAGATAAAGCAGGAATTCTGTTTATTAAAAGACAAAAAATGTTTTTGAACCGGCGTGGAACAGTTGAAACTTTTCCAAAAACACTGCGAACAACAGGTAATTATCTTAAACTCGGACATTTCTGTCACCCTTCACTTTCTGAACCTTTTGCTCAGTGGCAGCAGGAGCTGGTTTTCTAAGTTAACAGAGTCTGTCCGCCTTCGTTTGCTTACATCATAGGTGACCGGCGCTTTGAATATTAATTCAAACCGCGGCCGTACTCGGTCGCGACTTCTGATTTTAAAAGTAGCGAAGTAGATTACATGCTCGAAAAAGTATGAGTAAAATTACACATTTGAAAGAAATACTCATAAAAGTACAAGTAGCCAAAAAAAGCTACTTAATTACAGTAACGTGAGTGTAATTCGTTCACCCATGCAGTAAACTCTTTACATAAAACTGAACAGAATCATTACAGCAGTAGTCATACCAGGTAACGGGGCTTAATTAGTAAAAAGATCTATGCTGGAACGCAAATAGCAGGCCTCCCCCAGAAAATATGGAATAAAGTAGATGTGATTTGCTGAATTTTGTCATATTTTAATGCGTTATTAAATATCTACGTGCTTGTAAAAATATATGTTTTTCGGGACCCCTCAAGCATCGTCTCGCTTTTTTGAGAAACACTGAAAATATATGTACTGTTCCTTTAAGACAGGCCTTTACCATCCCCCTCTCATGATAGTTTTTTTTTTTAAGACTTTGTGTGATGTGAACGATTATCAGCTACTACCAAAATAAGTTTTAGCGCAATATTGCAGACTAATTTGTGTCTGGTGATGTTGATGTTAGCCATCTTGAATCAGCTTGACTCCAAAAGTTAATCAGTTGTAGATCCAGTGATTACTTTAAACCTTTAATTAAAATCTGCAGTGGCTCATGAGATATTTTGCTAACAGACTAACAAACGCACACTGGTGGTTAAAGGATGGACCTCCTTTCATGATGGCAAACAACAAAAACAGAGAATTATTATAATAAGATAGATTAAAACATAATGATTCTAACTCTATTTTAGTGGAAAGCGAAAAGACAAACGTGAGTTTTTGTTTGAACAGATGTAAAAGCGGAGCGATGTGTTGGCAGCAAGTTTGAAAAATTCCAGTTTGAAAAACGCTGGAAATGATTATGTTTTAATCTTTAAACATATAAAATATGCTGTCTGGATGACTCTTGGTGTTTAGATGTTTAGTTAAACGCAAAAGATGTTTTTTTTTTATAGACTTGATCAAACTTTGACTTAAATAGAATCAAAATCTTTCAGGTTCATCCAAAGATTATTATAAATGTAACTGTATTCTTGCTTCATGCATGAGAGTAGTGGAAGAACACTCACGAAACAGACACTGGAAGCCATAAACATGATTTATTAAGACGTGGACACAGCTGAGTTAGTTTCCCATAGAGTGTTTGCTCAAAGGCATGGTTTAAAAATGTTGCTCTCATTCATTACGAGCACACTTGTCAACACTTGCTCCTGTGACGCCACACGGAGCGCGTGAAAGTCATCAGCTCTGCGTCAGAGCTTCCATTCATCCCTAAAACTTCTATTTTTATCCTTCAAAGGGATTCACAGAGGACTTAACTTCCTAAAATCAGGGTTACATAAGAAAATGGAATAAAATAAGTGAATCTAGTCATTTTTACTTTCGAGTTTTGTCAATTTTAATTTTATTGTTCTTCTTTTTATGTTCTAAATTGTGATTTAGCACCTAAGAGTAAAGTTCAGTGTTTTTTTGTGTGTGTGTTTTTCCCAAGACATCCTTGTAAACGAGATGAATAATTTCAGTAGATTTCTTTCCTGGTAAAATAAAGGTTTAATAATAATAATTTTGAAATAAAGTAACACTAATTATGTTTTTAAGACACATCATTATTCCAAAGCTTTCGATCCAGTGTGAGTTGATTTAAACATCACTGCGTTTTGATTATTTTAGTCATTTAGTTTCTTATCTTTACCTCTGTGGATGAATGTATGGACCTGAGCATTTTAGGAATATTTTTTCAGTCTTTCCTTAGATGCATTAATCTGTCCTCCAGCTCTAATGTTAAAAATCTTGGTGTTATTTTCGATCAGGACATGTTTTTTATCCCCCACATTAAAAATGTTACTAGAACCTCCTTCTTCCACCTGCGTAATATCACTAAAATTAGAAACATCTCTAAAAATGATGCAGAAAAACTGTTTTGTGCATTTGTCACATCTAGACTGGACTATTGCAATGGTTTGTTATCTGGGTGTACAAAAACTTCTTTAAAACGTCTTCAGTTGATCGAAAATGCTGCTGCCAGAGTCTTAACTGGAGTTAGTGGGCGAGATCATATCTCTCCAGTTTTAGCTTCTCTCCATTGGCTCCCTGTCAAATCCAGAATTGAATTCAAAATTTTACTTCTAACCTACAAAGCCCTCAACAACCTAGCTCCATCTTATCTTACAGATCTTATTGTTCCATATTTTCCAAACAGAGCACTTCGCTCTCAGACTGCAGGTTTACTTGTGGTTCCTAGAGTTTCCAAAAGCAGAATGGGAGGAAGAGCTTTCAATTATCAGGCTCCTCTCTTGTGACTCGACACATCAGTCCACATAAGATCACACTTAGCCACGCCCCCTAATACACGGATAGGTTGAGCTCTCCTTCTGTGAAGGTGGAGTCTTAGGGCCCTATAAATTAGTAATGACACGAGACATCGAGGCTCTTCCGGGTCTGTGAACGTGTCACAGACTGTAGAGTCCAGCGCTGTAAACTGTAATCTTTTCCTGCCTTTTTTAGTATAATTGATAAAACTTAATTGACGTTTCCTTGATTTATTGATTAGTATAGTTGCCACTTCTGAGGGAGGTAGGAGCCGGGGTAAAGACGTGGGCTGGAGGGGGGTTCCGGATCCGGTGGTCCACAGCCAGCTCCTGCCTTTAACAGAACTAACTTCCAGTTTCTGTCCGTGAGGTTGACACATTGTCCAGTTTTAAAACTAGGCTTAAGACTTTCTTTTTTATCAATCCTATAGTTAAGCTTGGCTTGGGTTTCCTGAGCTGTCCCTTAGTTATGCTGCTATAGACTTAGACTGCTGGAGGACAAACTGACTACACTTTCCCCTCTGCTACTGTCTTTACTTACTCTGCTCAACCTGTTTTGTATTTGTAATTATTTTTTCTATCCTTAACATGTTTTTTTCAGGTACACCTGGACCTACAGTACATCTGGGCCTGCCATTATGTCTATGTTTGTCTCTCCTTTCTGTCCTCTCAAACCAGCCGGTCAAAGCAGATGGCCGCTTGTCCTGATTCTGGTTCTGCTGGAGGTTTCTTCCTTATAAAAGGGAGTTTTTCCTTTCCACTGTTGCCACTGTGTTTGCTCAGGATGGGAGACTGCGATGAAGTGAAGATTCAACATGTCTGCTGGATTCCTTAGATACAGAACTTTACTAATAAGCTTTTCTATGTATGTGAATGTTCATGTTCAGTGCTCTGAGACAACTTTGTTGTGATTTGGCGCTATATAAATAAAAGGAATTGAATTGAATCCTTTGCTTGTTGTTTTCTTGTACAGCATTGCATTGGCCTTGTTGCTGTTTTTAAGTGCTTTATAGATAAAGTGGTATGTATGGTAATAAATATGTAAAAAAAAAAAATACACAGTGAGGGGAAAAATGCAATAACAAAGGAAAAAAAATGCAAGAAAAAATGTCAATAAATAAAAATAATGGAACCATTTATGTAGTTTATATTTATTCTCTATGTTGGCAGTTTCAGCCCTCTGTAGTAGCCATCAGAGATTTGTAAAGTCAAAAAAAGTTGTTTTATATATATATAGTTTTGTTGTTTTCAGAGGACACATGAACTGAATAATACGGTAACAACGTGACATTTGACAGAAAAAGTTCTTTCGAGCGGACCTTTTCCTGGATGTGACAGAATATCATACACAAGAGGCAAAGCACAGCGATGACCTTTTCTGCTCCCACCTGTTTGTCCTTTAACTAAATGGGGAAATAAGCAGAAATCCTATAAAAGCCTGGCAACATTCATAAAATGCAATACAAGCTCTGCATAGATGGAGCCTGACAATAATCCCCTGGTGTGTTCACACTCAATAAGCTGCGTGCCACGTGTCCAGAGCTGAACTTCTACAAGGCTGGGTGTGTTTAAAAAAAAAAGAAAAATCTGTTAAATGGGTATCGCTGAGCTGCAGGAAACAATAATGCCACCGGAGCGGCTCTCCATGTTATAAATTCTCCTTCTGCTTCTTTATCTTCTCCCTTTACCTTCCCACCCTGCTCTTTTAACAATTGCTCGCTCCTTCTCTCTGTCCCTCTTCCTCCTCTTCCTTTTGCCCTCCTTTGCCCAGAGGAGCAGTTTTGTCTTGGCCAAAACTCTAAAAGTCTTTTATTAAATGTCATAAATTGCTAAGGTCAGCCGGAGGCAAACAAGCTGCAGGCTATCCCATATATATGTGTGTGTGTGTCTTGTGAGTAGTATATGTGCACAAGTTCTTTTGTCCCACTATTATTACATAATGCTTGTTAAAACAAAACTGCCACAACCATCACAGATGTGTGCTGGCACACCAAGCACATTTTCAGATGTGTGCACCCTGAGGGAACGTGACAGTACTTTCTCCCTGGGGTGAGGTGCTAGATAACCTTTCTGCTGTTTTCTCCATACTCAGGAGCTTTTTAATTTAAAAAATGGTAAATATTTCACGGAGGTTTATGACTTCGCTGTGTTTGTACGCACGGTTCAGGAATCACTTGTAATGTGGGGACCTAAATCTGTCCACGCAGCTCTGAGAAACAAGAGTACCGGCACATTGTACACCCATCAGCAAAGTATTACTGTACTTTTCGCTGTATAAGTCACAGTTTTTTGCAAAAAAATATCATGCCTGCGACTTATACAGAGAAGTGACTAATTTATGTTTTTTTTTCCATTTTATAAAAAGTTTTGGCTGAAATCTGACGATTTCATTCATTCTGACATGGAAAATATTGAAAACTACAATTTTCAGCCACTAGAAGGCCCTATAGTTGTATGGCAAGCCAAGTGTCTCATTAATAGGTAAAAGTGGCTATTAATGAGCCATTTGGCTTGCCATACCAAGCCACCTTTGTCTTGCTCCAGAACTCCTGGAGCAAACGCCAAATCATCTGCATTTTGCCGCGCCGCCCAGACGAAATGCAGCTGATTTGACCAATAAAGTGCATTTATTAAGGAAAAGTTAGACTGAGACACATCTTTACTATAATTTCGAGCAAACAAATAATTGTATTTAAGTTTTAATCTTGTTAAATTCTTGTTAAAGTCCTCCTGTGCATGCTCCCGCAGCCGCCATTTGGCAGCCAATCAATTTTTGGCACAACACCAGCCCATGTTTCCGGGTTGTCAGCGGTGACGCATAATAGATGCGATTATACGGCAAAGCAACGTGCACGGCGGCAAGTACGGTATATAACAATCTATAGCAATGGCCCGGACAAGTACACCTTGTATAACATTTGACCTTGATTTGTGACCTTGACCTTGGAGCTGGGGTGATGACGTATACAGTAGTCCCTCGTTGCTTAGTGGTTCGACTTTCGCAGACTCGCTCTTTTGCGTTTTTTCAACGATTGTCAACTTAGCCTTAAAATATATAAAAATACTAAAATAAATATAGCGTTCCTGTTTCGTGGTTTTCACCTATCGTGGGGGTGTGTGGAACGTAACTCCCGCGATAACTGAGGGATTATTGTACGCAACTCTCCGTCTAGTGATGATGATTTGCGTTTGACGATTTGTTAAATTATCTTGAGTGGATCAGAAGTAATGGACGGGACAAGTCAAAGTTGACGTACGTACGTACAGACATATAAACTGAGACTATACCACAATACATCCGCCTCTGAAGGGCATATGATGAAAGACAGCAGTAGAAGTGCCAAACCAGAATCTCTTCAACCTATTAAAGATGTAATAACGTCAACAGTTTGAGAATAAGGCTGCTACCCAGTGGGTGCTTATAGAGTTTCCAAGCTCTGAAGCTTTAACTACTGCACTCCAGATATTTTTAACGCACAGTGGCTTCATATAATGTCTTCTGAGATCTCCCAGACAACTGTGTGTGTTTGTGTGTTCTTTAGTGCATGACTCACCTGGTAATGCAGAGCACCACCACACAGATGATGACCACCTGCAGGGCTCCGATGATAGAGGCAATGAGGACGTAGTGCAGTTTTCCAGAGCCTGGCACCACATACAGCACGTTGTACTCTTTGATGTCACATCGAGGGCCTCTGAAACCTGAGTGACAGCTGAGATCATACACGCAGATGGGAAGACAAACAGTAAGAAAAAGTGAGTCATTTCTTAGCGCTAAGTGAGAACGTTTCAATAAATATATTGTGGTGACTGTTTATTGTCTTTGCTGTGACTGCAGTAATAAAAAGGTCTAATGGAGAATGACGAGGGTCTGAGAATGAGTGGTTTGATGTGCGTAATCTTCTCTTTGTTCTTTAAACCCTGATAGGGGAGTTATGGAGCATGTTAATGTTTGCTGCTACAGAATCGTCTCAGAGCTCTTGAAAATCAGACACCACATGAAAACTACAACTGTCATCGGTGAGATCTGTTGGTGGGCGATATCTCCCCAAGTTTCTAACATCAGAAGGTTTGGTATTAGACGTATTAGACAAACTAAAAGGGGCTTATAAAAGAATATAACCTGAGATAGCGCAGAGTGATGGATCCTGTCGAGTGGAGGGAGCACCAACAGGCGTAATCGCAACGCCACGGGGTAGCCAATGGTGGCTTTGACTACCAGAGCTTATTCTTTAGCCACCCCAATGGCTACCCTAGTTATATGATGAAACTATACTTTTAAGCAATGTAAAAACTATGATAATGGTGGACAGTTTACATTCATACAGTATATGGTGGCAGCTATCTTGACTTTTGTCGTGGCACCTGAATTTTCAATGATTTTCTTATACCTAGATGCAGCCACACCCCCAAATGGAAGTCGGCGTGTTGCTTACTTTTTAAGTTATCCAGCTCACATGGTTACAATAGGAACACATACAGTATGGTGGCAGTCATCTTAGATTTTGGAAACTAGAAAGCATAATTTCCTCAAATGACAAGGTTTTCTTATATACATTACATATGGTGGTGGGTGGCTATCATGGATTTTAACTTGGCAACCCAATGTTTGATAGTGACCTTTCTTACACCTAGACGCAACCACATACCAAAATGGAAGTCAGCACGGGGCTTAATTTTCAAGCTATCCAGCTAACAAGGTGGATGGACATCTATGACCGCAGCATTCTTGGATTTTGCTGTTGTAACCCAGATATCGAAAGGAAACTTTCTCATGCCTCGATGTAGCCACACACCAAAATGGAAGTCACTATCTTACTTATTTGTCAAGTTACCATGTTCATAAATGCATGGGCGAATGGACAGAGGGAGGGTATTCCCAACTCCCCCTCTTCGCTCCATGACGGGGCACAAAAAATAAGCCTTTATGGTGATTCAGGAACAGTTTTCTGAAGGAAAGCCAACGCACCCTTTGCTATAAACTTTTTATCGTGCATGAAAAATTATGTAAATTACTGTGACATAAAAAAAATAATCTAAAGGCATAATATGTCTTCATTAATCTTTGGCAGTTCAATCAGAAATAAATCAAACGTATCTAGATGCGTCGGTACTGTTGCTTCATCTTGACATATGCTTTGGCTCACATAGAGTTTATGTAGTATATGGACACCCCCCCCCCCCCCCTCCCCCCACCACACATAAGACGCATACAAACCCACAGACTAATAGAGGTGATCTTTGTTGTCAGAGATGAGCTAAAATAGTCCTCCTTTTAATCTCTCCATCTCTCCACCTTTTCTTCTTCACCTGCTTTTCCTGTCTCTAGGAAGGTTGTTGCATCCACCCCCCCCACCACCCCAGACACACATAATCTCCCTTCTCTATACCCTCGCCCTGACAGCATGCAAGATGAACAGTGTAACCTTGTTCTGTTTAGAAGATGTACTTTATTTCCACACAGATGTACACAACCCCTTCCCTACCCTCGCACACAGAGACATGCATCACTCCCACCCAGACTGCTCTCCCTCCTTCTCATTAGGAAAGCTCCTGCTGTTTACCACCATCAGGGGGCAGCAGAGACCCTCCACTCTCCCATCTGATAACTGCTGCTCTGTATGCAATAAGAATGTCTGGCTGGGCGAGCTGGGACCATCCAGGTTAAGAGAGAACTGAGGAAGACAGAGGGAGTGGGAGACATCAGGATCCCCCGGCTGCAGACTGGAGTGACACAAAGGTGTGAGCGTAGGCGTTGTGTGCTTGTGGGTGGGGTAACACAAGGTCTCATTGTGTCTACATTTGATCACACTTACACAGCCTGTGCTCAAGTGGATTCTGTGAACCGAAGTAAAAACATATGCATGTGGTCTGGATCCACAGATCCGGACTTCCTGTCATGCCTGGTATCAATATTTTGTAAGTAAATACTTTGATTATAAGGAACTAAGAAGTGGTAATGGGCAGTGTTACTTAAATGTTGGAAATCTAGTCGTTAAGGGTAAATTCAAAGAAATACTTTGACTGTCACGATTGTCTATTTTTGTTTGTTTGTTTGTTTTTACAACAGCCCCTGGTAAGTGACTCACAAAGTTCCAGTTGAGGTACCTTTTTTGGGTCCACCCTGAACCAAATATTTGAAAGAAAAGAATAATTACAGACAAATTTGAAGAGTATTTTTGCTTAAAATGCTCATCCCATATGCAAAGATCATAGATCTGATAATTTCCAAATGGACATTGGAAAGCTGGGTCAACATTCTGGATTTTTTTAATGACATGGCAGGAAACAGTCCAGCTTGTGAAGGATGTATGATCAGTGATGGATTTTTTAAATTTAATTTCTTTTGAAGGATATATACGGATATGTATTGATGGTAAATGGTAAATGGACTGTATTTATATATTGCCTTTCTATCTTATCAAGATACTCAAAGCACTTTACAACTAGAGCTGTCATTTCTAACTCGAACCCAGAGCCCGGTCCCGACTGGCCCGGATTTTGACCAGGCCAGTCCATAATAATGGTGCCTAATGTGCAGGCTGGGTTGGTGTCGGGCTTTTGATTGCGTCAGTGGACACAGGCAGATGACGATCCAATTATATGGCAACATGGTTTGCCATACAGTCACCTGCCACACACGGCAATTTCACCGCGTGCTGACCGGCCTTGAAAGAGGTTAAAAGTTCAATTTAGCTTCAGATGGACTACCGCCAGCTATCCATCGCCCAAATGGGCGTTCATTCAGCTAGTGCACTCAGCGGACGCGCACGACTAATGGCCCTAACAGGTGAGATCAAAAAATATCCGACATGTCAGAGCAGAGTCCAATGCAGGCAGAAGCAGGGGAAGCATTTAATGCGCTTTGACCGCCATGAAATGACAAACACCCCCTCAGCTCCGATCTTCTGCCCCCTTCATTCAGCCGCACACGTCCGCAGACCAGCAGTTAAAGCTTAATTAAAAATGTCAGGGTTTTTTCAGGTTCGGACCTATAATTATTGTTAATTCGTCGGATCAGGTTGGGTTCGGAAATGATAGCTACGAGCTGGGACCAGGTTGGGCGGGTCAGATTTTTTGGATCCGAATGCAACTCTATTTACACTAAAATCTGTGTCCTCATTTACCCATTCATACAGGACCCTTCTGTTTCTATACAAAGAATAATCAGTGCTTTATCACATTCATACACTGATGGGACACACCTCGTAGGCAATGAGGGGTTCAGTGTCTTGCCCAGCGACACTTCGGCATTTGACTGCTGGTGGAATCAAACTCCCAGCTCTTACATTGGAGGATGACAACTCTAACCACTCAGCCGCAGCCACCTTGACAAAACATCTAAATTAGCAATATATTCCAGTGACACGAGAACTGATGTGCGTTAATGTGATTAATTGTCTTTCAAGTGCCATGAATCAAGAAATTTGCATTTTTGCTTTTATAGGTTTATATTTATTTAGATTGTCTTTAACTTATAGTTGGAAATATTTGTTCTTTGCTACAGAACTGTGCTGCTTTACTGTGTGCTGCTCCACACAAGCAAACCACAATGGGAGCTGTGACTGCACATGCCCACGCAGTCCGCCCTGTGCACTCCCCAACAGAGCCATGGATCATAAAGCGTGGGGCCAGGAACACCGGCGTCCTTATTAAAGATGCAGAACTCCAACATGGGATTAATTTGAAGCAGACGAGCATGTTTGACTGGCCAATGGCCTGTCTTTCTGTATGGCCACAGCAGAACACTTGCATCTCTCAGCAGGCTGGCTTATATTCATTCAACATAAACAAGGTTGATTAAAAAGTAAATGAGTTCCAGCCTTTGCTAGCAACTGCTACATTTTACAGCCTATTAGCAGTCTTAAATTACACACTTTCTTTGTGGTTTGCAAATCAAAGAGGAAGCAGACGCACACATTTTGTGGCTAACATTTTAATAAATCTACCCTGTAAAGATATAATTTGATTGTTACACAAGAACTGGCTGAGTAGTCTTCCAGCTGGCAGACGCTGTACACCCCATTGCTCTAATGCCGTATATACAGCACAGATAAAGCACTGTACGAGTATTTGTGCATGTAAATGAGGAACACATTGTAAAGCACTCTGCAGAACCTCACTTACATTAAACAAGGTGCTTTATATCTGTGGACCATTTGCCATTACTGTTTGTAATTGCAATATGACTTTTATGACACAGACTTCCATAAAATCCTCTCACTTCACTAAAGAATATTACACAATAGTCATTTTTATGCATCGTACTGTAACTATACATTACCAAATCATAGTAATACAACTATCGCTTGATTTTGAGTTTTTAATTCTACATTGCAGAGAGTAGTGGTTGAAATTTCCCCTCGGTAAAATTGGACACCATCAGTTCTTGCAGATTTATTGCCATTTACTGTTTGTTGCCAGGATTTTTTTTTGGGTTAAGTATATCAGTTCAGGGTAAGTATGCTAGTTAGCAGCATGCCAGTTATAGTTTCATCTGTGTGAGACCTATAATTTGCTTTATTATAAATATTCAAAAAAAATTGTAATAGTCATATTGTGGTGTTTCTTAAGCTAGAAAGCCTAACCCCTTTCTCCTTCTGCTACATCCTAAGAAGAATCAGGGTTCCTCTTTGCTCTGCTAACGGTATAAGCAAGGGGTGAACTCGGATTGGATTATTTCGTATGAGCAGGGAATTTGGAATGTCCTCATTTCGAAATGGAAAAAATCAATTGGAATGCTGCTCAAAGTCTGAAATCAGACTTAAAAAATCAGAGACCCCTCACCAACTCAGACTTCTAACTCCAATATGTCTGTCTCGATCATGAATAACTGCTATATTAACTGTTTTCTCACTTCTGCTGGTTTGTATTTGAATAAATTAGTCAGACACACAAAGTATAGTAGTTAACGCATTTCTACAATGTTTGGATGCATAAAATACAAATAAATACATTGTTTTGGGATTTCATTGCTGATACTAGAGAGCCTGGGCACAACACATATCAATCCTACTGGTTCTCTGACATGAAATTAAGAACAGTTAAAGAAACAATTTGACCATTTTGAAGTATGTCACTGTGTAAACGCTATAAATAATCTATATTCTACCTGCAAATTATATTATATTCTACCTTGTCGTCTCCCCCTCCCTTTCAGAATGTCTACATCACCATTTTATAAGGTGGGCGGGGTGGATTATTATTTTTTTTTCAATTTCATGCCATGTTTCATTGGCCATTGAGAGATAGCATGTCAGGATTTTTTTTTTTTTTTGCCTCTAAATCCTGCATGTTGTTACTTTCACAACTTTTTTTTGTCTGTCTAAACAAGTCTCTCTTGTAAAAGAGTCTTCGAGGTTCAATGTGATTTATCTGTATAAAAAAAAGGTTTGAATGAAAAAAATAGCTTGTTGAATGGCTTCAGTTTGGACAAGCGGTCTGGAGTTTATGCCCAACAGGTCGAATCATTTACAATAATTGCTAATCTACACTCAGCTAAGACTAAAATTAATTGAATTAACATTAGAATGTAAAGTTATTTGCAAATGGCAGCAACAGCTAGTAGCACAACCAGTTTGTGTCATGAATTTTCTGTCAGAACGCCATGGTAATGCAAAACAGCCAATCTTGTAAAGCTTATAGCAAAGTATTTTATGTGAGCTAAAACAATTTTTTTATATCTATTCTTTATTAGAGCTGACTCTGAAATGCCAAGGTAAAATGAACACAGCAACATTTAAGTAATAATAGGGGTAAGACAGCTTCTGAGGGACTTTTTGTGGTAAGACTCATGCAGGATGCAATAACTGCAACTCAAATCTGTCCTTCCACATGCCCAGGTTTACTGGGTGGCTGTGGCTGAGTGGTTAGAGCAGTTGTCCTCCAATGCAAGAGTTGGGGGTTCAATTCCACCAGCAGTCACATGCTGAAGTGTCCCTGGGCAAGACACTGAACCCCTCAGTGCCTCCGATGTGTGTTCCATCGGTGCATGAATGTGATAAAGCACTGATTATTCTTTGTAGAGATCTAGTATAGAGCTGTATGAATGGGTAAATGAGGGCACAGATTGTAGTGTAAAGTGCCTTAAGTATCTTGATAAGATAGAAAGGTGCTATATAAGTGCATTCCATTCACCATTTACTCATGCATGAGTACCTGCAGGAGGGCTGGGCCACCATACTGGGGAACTGACAGTCTCCATGGACGCAATAGTTTTTGTAGTCGCCTGGACATGGAATGGACAAGCCACTGGCCATTCCGTTGCTGGAGTCTTCTATTTCCACACCTGTACAGACAAACACACAAAGTTTGTTAATGGACACCTGTGCACATTCATTACCGTGCAAGAAAAATGGAAGAGATTAACATTCAAATGGAAAAGAAATGAAGAAAGTAAAAGATAACACAAATCAGAGAGCACCTCTGATTTAGCTTGGACTACCAGTACAAGCTGGTTGTGAATCCCCAGCCATTAGAGGAGCACTCACCCGTGTGGTCGGTATGTGCCAAGTGTCCGTCGCCTTTGTTCCCAGTTTTGATGTCGCCTAGAAAAGGCCAAAGACACATTAAAGCACATCTCAGGTCACCGAAACCTCTCCTCACGCTCCAGCTTCATCCATTATAGGTTCCACATTCAAACTGATGCCACCGCAGGCAGAGAAGGGTGGATGTAAATTATCATTTCAACAAAGAGCTCACACCGCGTGCACCTGTGTGCCTAATGTGTATAAATGCAAACCATTCTCTTCAAAAGTCAGAAGCGGTCTACTCTAATGTATTATACTGAACAAAAGGAAAAATGGAGCAAAATCTGCAAGAAAGATCAGAGGGAATAATGCATTTCTTCTCACCTTATTGACGTTGCACTGAATTTTTCTCTTCTGAACGGCTAGACAAAATCTATTTCAAATTATTATAATATTACTGGAATTGGGCTTTTTTGGAGGTCAGAGAATTTATGCTCTGAATTTAAAGCTGTGGAAGCAGTTTTCAGATTTATGATGCAATGAAATGTGCCTGGTCCTGTAACTTTAACATTCTTTTTTTTACTGTTCTAGTTTTTATATACCTATTTCCACATCTGTAAAACAATGGAAGTGTAATCAAAGAAGATAAGCAATTTTTTTTATAAAGACACAAACTTATATTTTGAATGTATTACAACCATTTATAAATAAATAAAAAAAAAATCAATCAGATGCTACTCTAAACAAACAGAAGCTATAATATTGATATTTTTGCAAAAGTACAACAGATTTGTAACAGAATAAAAATGGAAACCAGCAATCTAAATGCCAGGATGTTCAGAGTGAAAGTTCAGGCTGATCTATAAGATACAAACAGTACATCATAGAGTAGAATGTGGTCATTTATTTATGGATTTTTTTTTAGTGTTTTAGACGTCAACCCTGATTGTTTTGTCTTGAAACGTTTCGTCTTTGCATCACTTGAAGGCATCTCCACTCTGAGGCTTTCAGGTCAATTCTTGCACAATTAAAGACTAACAACAACAGTTTGATAGTTTCCTAAAGTGCAACCATGTCACCTGTTTTCAGAAAATCTGACCAAAGCGGGAAAAATGAGGTCACAGGTGGAATATTTGCTTACAATTAGCATCGATCACAAAAAAAACTTTAAAGTGGTTTATTTGACTGATTTTTTTTAAATAAATCTTCACTGTACATCACATGTTGCAGTCCATGTATATTCCAGCAGAAAGATTATGATATTACTGCATAAAGTGGCCCAATTTGCATTCGCAGTACTAGTTAGCTGCAATTATTTGTACTTCAAATTAACCCCAGGACTCCATGCAAACAACAATATAATGGTGGGTGACAGTAGAAAGATTTTTAAAATAACCTTTGCATAAATGGCTAAGACTTTTTTAAAACAGGAGTTGTTTAAAGACAGGACCAATCCACCTTGGAATTGATCATGTTCAGACCACTGAGATATACAGTAGTCCCTCGTTTACTTCAGGAGATCCGTACCCTGAAGCCCCATGGAAAATACAACTCACTTTGACGTAGATCG
>NC_056510.1:9776148-9781220 GCF_014905685.2 Nematolebias whitei | reverse complement strand
TGTTTTAAACTCTTCTCACACTCTTGCAATATTCTAAACAATGTTTCCGAACTCTAAACGTGCTAAACGAGATTGATGATAATGATTTCAGCTCTGTGCCTTCCTGCTCTTAGCCACCTGCAAGTGGTCTGGCCACGCCCACTTCTTCTTTCTGCACAGAGAACAGCTGATCAGCTGCTGAAGGAAGCTTATCCTGCAGTGTGGGCTGCACAAGCGTGCAGCAGGTGCTAAATAATTTTCAATAATTTATTTTAAATAAAAATGCCATAGTGATTGTGCAGCTCATCCATCAATCAGCTAGTTGTGTGTCAAGTCCAATTTTATTTTGAAAAACCGCAATGGAGCAAGTCCGCGAAAAACGAATCGCAAAGTAGCGAATAACTACTATACTTTAACTACAAACAGGACTGGAAGCCAGAAGGTTAAGCCACAAAAGACAGTCACCCCCTAGTGGCTGGTTACAGTCATTTTTAAGCCACACCCCTCTAAGAAAATATAATGGGAGACTGCAACGAAGTGAAGATTCAACGAGTCTGCTGGCTTCCTTAGATAGAGATTTTTACTAATTGGCTTTTCTATGCATGTGAATGTTCCAGTAAAGTGCCCTGAGACAACTTTGTTGTGATATGGTGCTATATATATATATAAAAAAACTGAATTGAATTGAAAACAAACGTGACATTTTTAACGACTAAAACGTTAAAAATCCACGTTAAATATTTTTTCAGCTCTTGATTTGTGTTGATTCATGCAGCACTTATTGCACTACTGTTTATTCAAACATGCGTTCTTAAACACAGTTTGTTTCAATGCGTTATTTTAGATCCCAAAGAAGTGTCATGTTGCTTTGTGATGGACGGCATCTCTGCCTGTTGGTGAGTCTGGAGTGTTTGCAGGTGGGATTTTCTATCAAGGATACGCCTCACATCGCCACTATGCAGATTCTGGTTTCAAAAATACAATTTGGCAGATATTTTACTACGATCAGTTCTGAACAACGGGAGAAACAAAGCCACCTGTCCTACCTACATTAATGCTGATGGTTCAAATAAACCAGTCAGAATCAAATTATTTTCTCCAAACTGAGGTCATTCAAAGCTCTATCTACTAGTAAGATATTAATAGTTCATAACTTTTCTACAAAGTCCTCCAACTTCAAATGGTCCAAACTAATTATAGAGCAGCGACTCAGAGAAACGTTCTTTAAAAGTGAAATGCTGCTGTAAGCCGCAGAGCCACTGTTTGCATCCATTTGTCTCCACGTCTGCAGTTCAGTCAGACTGACAGCTTCCGCTCCATTTCCACGGCTGTTTGTTGCCTTTTAGCGTCAGTGTGTGAGAATTTCTGTGTGAGAGTCGAACCTTGGCAGTGGCCCAGGTACTTGACTTCGATGCGCTCCTGCTTCTGACAGGACGCCTCCTTCACCTGGCACGGGTTGTCATAGGAGCGACCGTCTGAGGCGCACACCGGGTTGAAGCTGATGTGGGAACAGTCGATGTTGCAGACGCACCTAAAGGACCAGAAACTGTTAAAACTTCACACTTCCAGCTGTTTAATGCATCGGCACACTGAGCAGCAAAATGCAAACGAGAGCACCCGAATGTGTGTTTGACTGAGACACACACCTGATGCAATAAGAATTAAAATCACGATAAGAGGAACAATACAGCGTCAGGGCCGTGCAGAATAATCCTGCTCAAACGGTTTAGCTCATTCAGTTTCACACAAAGAGACAGGCTGCACTGCATGGCTGGCAGACAAATGATGTACCTTTTACAGGAACAGGAAGCAATTAATAATAAAAGACCTGCAGATAACGAAGCTGTTCAGTTCGTCTTTGCAGAAGAAAAGACACAAAAAACTCGAGTTTATTTGAGATAAAACTGGACACAGCATAAACAGGGAGTTAACTTTATTGTGCAAAGAAAAATAATTTGCACGGGCGGGCAAGATAACTTGTTTTTGGAACTGAACGAAGGACTTCCTAAACCAATTTGTTTGAGAAATTCAGATTTTTATGATGATGAATGTTAACACGGAGACGCTGTAATGCGTTTCATGTTGGTCTCACACAGAGCGGGGAAATTTCATCAAGCCAGTTTTGATCCACGGGAGCCGGATTTGCTTCAAATTTACCGCAGCAACAGATGCTTTCTTCTCCTCCAAGTTGCTTGGAAACGTCTCCGGGAGTCGCAGAGCGAAAAACAAATTAAAAGCCTGTTTGTCCACCTAACCGCTTGCATCTCCAACACTTTTTAAATTAGCCAGGTTTAGTGTTCCTCTGCCTGATGAACCATTCCCGTTTCAGCTGCTTTGTTGTTGCGCAACGCTGTGATGGCCTGGTATTTTGTTTCCAGGTCGTAAAGGTGATCCTTTCAGCTCCAAGGAACTAACTGCTGTAGCACCACAATTTTAGATGACATTTCAAAAGGAGGCTTTCACTGGATGTTTAGGCTCACCTGCATGAATGTCACAGAAAGTTGCTAAACCACGTATGCCTCTGTGCGTGTGAGTGTGCGTGCTCTTTCCCACATATTCTGCCACCGTTAAGTGGTGGGCCTGATCAGCAGAAATTACAACTAGATTGCCGTCTGCAGACAGTTGGTGCTGAGTAGTGCTGAACACATGATTCTGTAATTATAAATCTGTCATTACACTCCCTGATCTTTTCCAACTCCCCCGGTGCCAAGCACCCGGTAAAGCACGGGCATTCAGCTGTCTTACAGCTGCGTACACGCCTACGTGGGCACCCGCCAACTGCATGAATGCGTCCCCAAACACACATAGACGCACAGGCGCAGACACCATCACAATCAGCGGGGATGATTCTGACACCGATGTTGATTGAAATGCCGTGCAGCAAAGCGTGGCGGTGTTCGACTAGTGTTGTAACGATGCACCTGCAAAGTGAGACTGAAGAGTAGAAAGGCGTTGTTACGCATCGGAGAAGACCACTCATGGAATTGCAGGTTAAAAGTAAAATAAAATAAACTCTGAAAATCTGAGCTGCAATTAGTGTACAAAACAATAGAATTTGGTATTATTCCAATACCAAGCAAATGGCACCAGTACTGATCCAATGAGATGCTTTTAAAGCAGCTTGATATCTTTCACATAGGTAAGAGTGTGTCATGTTTTGTCTTCATTAAGCTGAACACATTTTCATAACTATAAAATGATGACCCCCACTCATAATTAGCAAATAAACAAATAGATAACAGGGTTTGAAAAGGTTATAGGTATCCATTGGAATGTCATAAAACTGATTAAAAAACACCAACTTAACACAAGTAACAAATCTTTCACCATTTTTTTTTCTTCCCACATTGATGCTTATTGTTCCTTAAATGAAACAAACTGTAAGAAAAACTTGAATGGCTGCCCATTATGTGTGACTGTTTACCTATATATACAAAACAGCTGACGAGACTGAAAACAGGTCAACAATGGTGACGTCCACGAAAGAGCCATCTGGAACTAAGTATGCACATAAAAGTGCTTTGTTTATATTGAATGCATACCTTGAAGTGAAACTTAAACTGGGTTTCTTTATCAGAAATGGATCCTGTCTATCTCTGAACGCTAGGAAACACCTAACCTGTATAAATAAGTTGAATGAATGTCCACATTTCATAATTGCACATCACTAGATCTAGAAAACTACTGAAGTAAACTTGTTTAAACTGTACCATTTAAAAAAGGCTCAGGAATATCATTGATAAAAATCCATATTTGGATCGATCTGTGCACTGCTAGCAATAAGGCATGAGTTGGTGTAACCTTTTACCAGCATGACATCATATCAGTTGAGGAAAAATATGACAGCTTCACTGTATACAATTTACACACTAGGGATGGGCACTGATTTATGATTTACTTTCTTTTATTAATCATTTTCCTGCCTAAGTAACATCACATATTGCTTAAAAATAATTACTTTTTAGGCATCTTAGTATAACATTGCCAACGAAAGTGTTTATTTCTAGTTATTTTACTTTTAATGGGTATAAGGGGACTGTTTAAAATCAGCTGAGCAGCTTCAGCACTCAGGACAAACTTAGAACCAATTAATGATTATCCTTTTTATTTGTACCACTTTTATTTATGATGATAGCAAGGATCAAGGCTGAAATTTATATTTACTTAAAAGCATTGAGAATAATTTGAAAATCACAATTTAATACAGTATTAGCTGAAACACCAGTTAACAGCTTTATATGTATTGATTGTTTAATTATAACACAGTGATTGTGCCTATATAGCATTGGTATGTGTGGCTCTCCACTTTGTAAAGTAATGTTGAGACGAGCTCATGGTAGTAATTAATCAGCTGCCTCCACCGTGAGCCTGCTGTAGGCTGTATATATTTCACCTGCTAACATTGTAGCCTGGTACAAATGGTTATTTCAAAATAGCTTTACTTGGCTTGCAGACTGGCACTCCATGTGACTAAAGGAGGAGGGAAAACACTTGGCGTTTCATTAAAAGGCATTTAAACGGCAGGACAGGAAGATGTAGTGGTTTTGATTTAATGATTTCTAACAATGTGCCATACATTGAAACCAGTCATCGGCTCATGTTAAGCTGCTTTGAAAGAGTCTTCCCCAACAAAACAGTAATGCTATATAACTAAAATTGACATATCACATAATTAACACATTTTTTCTCTTTAGCTTCTGCTGTAATTAGAGCTGCAGCCATGACAGAAATCTATATCAATGCACAAAGCCAACGCAAAGACTCAGAATTGATACAACTGTGATGAAAACAGTCCCTTCAGCAGCCTCTCACTCTGTGTCTGCTCCTCTGTGGGTGTGAAAGGAATACATGAAACTCTGACAGTGAATCCTCACACGTTTCACTTCACCTTGTGGAAATTAGTGCTAAAAAGCCTCTCTAAAGTGTTCACGTGAGTCATTTCAATGATCTAAAGTACCTTCGATCACATGTTTGAACACTGCCCAAATGTTATTTTTTTAGTTTTTGGTTTATAACAAACAAGTATTTTTATTATTATGAACAATATTTTTCTCCATCCATCCATCCATCCATCCATCCATCCATCCATCCAT
>NC_056510.1:9768413-9776048 GCF_014905685.2 Nematolebias whitei | reverse complement strand
CCATCCATCCATCCATCCATCCATCCATCCATCCATCCATCCATCCCACCTGTTTCAATTCACATTGTAGAAATTAGTACTAAAAAGCATCACCATCCATCCATCCATCCATCCATCCATCCATCCATCCATCCATCCATCCATCCATCCATCCATCCATCCATTTCAATTCACATTGTATAAATTAGTACTAAAAAACATTCACCCACCCACCAATGCACCCACCCACTCATCTCACCTGTTTCAAATTCACATTGTTGAAATTAGTACTAAAAAGCATCACCATCCACCCCCAATACACCCAAACACCCACCCACCCATCCATCCATCCATCCATCCATCCATCCATCCATCCATCCATCCATTTCAATTCACATTGTAGAAATTAGTAGTAAAAAGCATCACCATCCACCCCCAATACACCCAAACACCCACCCAAACACCCACCCAAACACCCACCCAAACACCCACCCATCCATCCATCCATCCATCCATTTTGATTCACATTGTAGAAATTAGTGCTAAAAAACATCCACCCGATAAGTCCACAAATAACGCATCAGTGGCAGAGATTCACTGCAGAAAGTAATACTTTATTTGGTAAAATATTTCATTATTATACATGACTATAAACTTCCTGACTTCCTTAGATAGGAAACTTTACTAATTGGCATTTATAATGTGAATGTTTCTGTTCAGTGCCCTGAGCGGACTTCTGTTATGACTTGGCGCTATATAAATAAACTAAACTGAAATAACTATGCTTCTTAGTACTTTGAACAATTGTAACAAAATGTGCTATTAGCAGTTTTTATTTTCATTTTTTTATTTTTGGAAAACATCTCAAAACCCCAAAGTTGATGCTTTATGACCCACCAGTGACCACTACTCCAAGGTATAAATAATAATAATAATAATAATAATAACAATAATAATAATAAATCCACATAACTCATAGCACCCACATATTTTGTGATAATAAAGTTGCAGCTCACCTTCAGGTTTTAATGCTCTTCAGGCTGCAGAGGTCAGCCCGGTCGCACTGAATGCAATACAATAAATGTAAATAAGTATAGATTAAATAGAGGCTGTAAATACATTTGGAAAGCACTCTAGTACTTCAAGCTCCAACCTCTTGCCGTTGAAGTAAAACTCCCCAAACCAGATTTAATTCAGACCATAACGTTAAAATATAAGAACATCCAATGAAAAGGTAAACAGAGAATCTGAATGATAAACAAAATGCACCAACATATTTTCAATCCAAGCATTTCTCCAGTATTATTTATTTCGTTTACACAAATTTACCTCCATATCAAGTCAAACGGTTACAAACAGACCCAACCATAAATGCCTACAGCAGATAAAGAGACCAAACACCAAATTTTCCACAACAGCCATCAGTTGAAGTCAGAATAATCTGCACAGCTAAACTCGACTTGAGGCAAGCGAGGATGGATATTTTTGCAATGTGGGTTAACCTTTAAAGATTATGCAAGACTTGTTTTTAATTTAGCAAAAAAAAAAAAAAATCCACCCTTAAGACAAGATTAGGCGTACAATTAAAGTGTCACCCTTATCAGAAAAATGTATCTAAATGGGAACAATTTTAACAAGCACAAAAATAATAAAATAAAAAATGAACCGAGGAAGGCGAATCAAAGCAAAAATCTTTGCAACTTCGGAACTAAAAAGAGATTTCCCCACATCCACCAATTAAAAATAGCAGATATGATATAGACTCATCATCACACATATGTATTCATGCGCACTACCCAACGCTAATCCCCGTCACGGAGGAGCTTTCCATCCCGAGAGGCTGCCGTTCGGTTGGTGGCTGATGCCTGCATGGGCTCCATACATTTTTAATGAGGCCTCTCACTTTCTCCACAACGGGCACTGTACTGTACCACCTGACTGCAGTGCGTCGACACATCCTGCTATTCGCAGACACGCGTGCACAAGCACTCACACGCACGCAGGACAGAAAATCGCCTTGTGATAATCCTTGTTTTAGCTGCCGCTTCCCTCACACATGCCAAATCATTCCTTTACACATTCTGTGGAGCGGCTCGGAGGGGTGGAGAAGTGTTAAATGAAACTTATCGGTGCGTGGATGTGTGTGAAAGCACCTGAGTGTGCGCCTTGCGAGTGTATATGTGTGAATACTTTCTTAGCAGGATGTGTCGTATTGATTAGTTCCCTGCGATTTCCCCCCAATCAAAGCTTCGCCACCTCTAGACTGTCTGCAGGCTCCGAACTGAAAAGGCCTCTACGTACATTTCAGCACTTACACACACACACACACTGGCTGAGACCAACATATCCACTAACTGCCTCATGTTTGCACAAATCCCTAGCAGCAAACCTTGTTGCAACTGAACATAGCATTGATTTTTCATAATCCTCAGCCTCAAATTTCACTGTAATCCTTTGAAAAAGTGAGTGAGAAAGGCAAACAGATAAACACGGAGAGAGAAGGAGGCGAGCGGGGAACAAAACAGGAACGCTGAAGGAAATAGGGAGAAAAGTGGAAATAGGAAATACACCTGACAAACAGCCACAACTGCGTGCCACTTCAAAACACAGCTGTGTTTTGTAAAAAAAAAAAAATGTTAATAGTTCACGGATCAATGATGGAGCGCTGCACAGGGCAAACTGACCACAGGAAAAAATGTTTAAAGGAAATGGACATCCCACAATTATCTACAGGTGCCTGGTCAGACAAACAGTGTCAATAGAACAAAACGCTCAGTCATCCAGGCTTTGTAAACTGAGCACGTAGAACCGAAAACAAGATTTTTCATATTCCTGAAGATAATCCACGTCTCATCAGCTGAGATAAGTTTTGCATCTCTGCACCTTTCGGTTTTATATTCAAAAAGCTGCGCTGGTGAAAAGCATCTTCAAGAATCAAAAAGAAGCCCAGATGCCTTCAGGTCCACTCTGTAGCTTAATCTCACAAACTGCATCAAAACACAAACATGTCTGTAACTCGAGTGGCTTCACAGATTTATATTTGCCCATGTGTAGTTGTTTTGGGTATAATTTGCCTTCTCTGTGTCATTCCTATCCCAGCTCAGCTTTAAGTTAGTGTCTGAAAGGTGTGGAGACACTGATTATACCTGATTATACACGTATGGTACTTGGCCTTAAAGCATGTGTGTTTGTAAGTTTCCCTTTCAAAGCGCATGTAAGGAGAAGTACATATAAATATAAATGTGAAATGTATAAATAGGTGTCATTTATTGCCCACAAACAACAACATATCTTGTTCCAAATGCAACTTACACATTGGCTTCAGAAGCATTTGTAATGTCTGTGTGTATGGGGGAGGGCACATTGGCATGGGGGTCTGGAGGTCCTCCACCAGAAAATATTGAATAAAGTAGATGCCATTTCTTAAATTCTGGTGTATTTAAACAGGTTTTTAAACATCTATGTTTACCTACACAAGTAAACACTTGATTCAATAACTACCGTACTTGCTGCCATAAACTCCGTACCGTCGCACCACCGTATAAGTTGCATCAGTCCAAATATGTCTAATAAAGTGGAAAAAACATAAATATGTCGCTTTGCCGTTTAAGTTGCATATTATGTGTCACTGTTGACGCGTCACGTTTGTTACACATCACCGCTGACAGTCTGGAAATGTGGGCCCTTGTTGTGCCAAAATAATCGATTGGCTGCCAAATGGCGGCCGCGGGAGCGTGCACGGGAGGACTTTAAAAATAATTTAACAAGATTAACAATTAAAAGTAATTATTTGTTTGCTCGAAATTATACCAAAAGGTGTGTCTTAGTTGAACTTTTTCTAAATAAAGGCACTTTGACGGTCAAATCAGTTGCATTCCAAAAGCCGATCTACTGAAGTACATAGAGACGACTCGTTGTGCATTTCTTCGAAATTTAACAAGATAACTACCTAAAAACAATTATTTGTTTACTCAAAATTATAGTAAAGGTGCGTCTCAGTTTAACTTTTCCTTAATAAATGCATTTTAATGGTCAAATCAGCTGCATTTCGCCTGGGCGGCACGGCAAAATGCAGCTGATTTGACGTTTGCTCCAATTCCGGAGCAAGACGAAGGTGGCTTTGTATGGTAAGCCAAATGTCTCATTAATAACTACTTTTACATATTATTAAGGCACTTGGCTTGCCATATTAGTTGAGGGCCCTGTAGTGGCTGAAAATAGTAGTGTTCAATATTTTCCATGTCAGAATGAATGAAATCGTCAGATCTCAGCCAAAAATTGGGTGATAAATATTGGGGAAAAACATATATTAGTCACTTCAGTGTATAAATCACAGGCATGCTAATTTATGCAAAAAAAACCTGTGACTTATATGGCAAAAATTACAGTATTTTAGAGAGCTTGGCACAACAAGAAGTAGCCTGGCCAACAGCTCTCCTTGTGTGAATAAAGCACACTCCACTTCTCTCATGCATCCTATATAAAATGCAAATGAATGCATAAAAGCCAGTATCTAACAAAGTTAAGTCAGGTTCAATGGGCAGATTAAAAAATAAATAAATTGAAACATTTCGTCTTTTATCCAAAAGACTGTCAGTTTGAGGAGATGCATTAAACTCAGTCTTATAAATAGCAGCTAGCATAGTGGATCAACCAGTTTGCTGGTGACAGCCAAAACTAGCTGTTCACATAATAAAGGAGGACCATGAGCCAACTGACTGATCGAGGCTGATGGTCCTCCTTTATCATGTGAACAGCTAGTTCCAGCTAGCTGTCCGGCTCACATTGACTGATGTCAGGATTTGAGAAAAAGTCAAGGAGTCTTTAATATCTTAACAAACCTGATTATTTTATTTTAAAATAAATTCTTGCTTTTGTTCCCAGTGTTTGTTAACCTGATCCTGGTGCCTGCAGGGAAAAATAAGTTTCTCTGAGGATGTTAGTATCATTGGAAACAAAGGAATTTAAATTGTTATTTTAACAAGCTCAATGGTCATTCCAGCTCCACCATGTAATCTAAAGTTTCTAAGCAATGTCAAAATAAAAGCATCAATCTTTAATGCTGCAAGTTTGTGAGTACAAAGTGCTTTTCAAAGAGCAGAGAGGGGGATAAGTACGAGGGGAAAAGTTTGACGTTGGGGTTTGTCTGCAGCAGGATGGGGAAATAAGTCACGGTGCGTCTCTGTGTCTGTTTTCAGTTTATCACAGATGGAATGAGAGAGCAAGGTGAGCACCTCCAAATATAAAAATTCAATTTGTAGTAAGCAAAGTTTTATTGAAGCTGCCTGACAGAAATAAATGAGTGTATGTGGAAGACTGCTGTGCTCCTGCTGCGCCGGGTTAAAACAAGGTGTCATTTGTCACAATGTCTCCTCTGTGGTTTTCTGTTTTCTGCCCATTTCTCTTTGCTCACTGTTTGCAACAGACCTCCTAATAAACAGGTTCCCCACCCTGCACCTCTTCAGGCCATTACCACCCAGAGAAACCAGCAGCAAAATCCAGTCATGCCTGTTTGCTGTGTTTGTTTGTATCCATGCTCTAATGCTCTGATTCTCAACTCGTAGGCCCCCCTGGGTGCATCCCAGCTCAGAAAGAGTTAATGATGCCTGAGCCAATCAGAGCGCTCGCTCAGCAAAGCGAACCGACGTGATGCTGAGCTTTTAAACGAACCTGTTTCCTGAAGAGCTGAACTCCCAAAGTGGTGATTTGCAGCAATAAAATAATGAAACGCTGCATCAGTAGGTGCGAGGCTAAGCTAATAAGACGCAAACAAAACGGCGTCAGTGAGATGAGCTGCGATCAGCTCTTCAGAGTTCTTTAAAGCTGCTTTGCAAATTGGACGGGAGTTAAAGAAGTTTGTTTGTGTCTCATGCCGCTCCTCAAAATAGAAAGTTTAAAAATTTCTAATTAAATTGCAATTTTGTAGTTGTGACCTCATTTAAAATATAGATTGATTTCACATGTTATGACAAAATGCTTTCCCAGTTAAATCACTCAGAAAAAATCCAATAAGACCGGATAAAAAAATCAAAATGAAATACTTCATATACTACAAATTAAACAGCAAAATTATTCCTCGAAATGTTTTTTTTTCAAATCTATGATTTGTCCTACAACTACAAATGTATAAGCAGAATTTATGACCTGCTACCAACTAGAAGATGTTTGCTAGGAACTGATCATCACTTCCAAGAATTTGACCTGAAACGACTCCCAGTTAAAATAAGTTTAAGTAGAAGCTCATCTTCAGTCCATGAAAAAAATATATTTTGCTCTCGTGTCTTCATCTTTTTCTCCTTGTGGTTACAGTTTGGAGCTGCTGCTCCACGTCTTTATTCCTGTTACTGCTGTGTTTTAGTAGCAGTGTCACAGCGCAACTTATAGACCTGGCATAATAATGGTGTACCACAAGGCTCAGTCTTAGAACCCCTCTCTATACAATCTACATAATTAATGTATGTCAGATCATT
This sequence comes from Nematolebias whitei, assembly GCF_014905685.2. NCBI lineage: Eukaryota > Metazoa > Chordata > Actinopteri > Cyprinodontiformes > Rivulidae > Nematolebias > Nematolebias whitei. The sequence continues at coordinate 9,769,599 of NC_056510.1, read as the reverse complement.
CCTGATGCATCCTTGCATTTCTATGCCGACTATACAGTTGTTTATTGTCGAGCTAAAACAGTTGCTAAGGGTTTCCAGTTTTTACCATCTGCATTCGACGTCATTCAGTCTGATTTGTTCTATCTCAAACTTGTGCTAAATGCTGATGAAACCAAAGGGATGTTGTTTTCAAACAGAACGTTGGTACCAGCAGTCCTTCCTTCTATCTTAGCTACGCATGGGGTTCCTATTGAGTTTGTGGATTCTTACAAGTAGTTGGGAATCTTGGTCGAAGCACAGCTTTCTTTTAAGCCTCATGTCAAAAACTTGATAAAGAAACTGAAATTAAAATTGTGTTTCTTTTTCAGAAATAAATCTTGCTTAACTCTGAATGCTTGGAAACACCTTGTAGCTGCTACTTTCCTACCGGCCATTGGCTATGGTGACATTATTTAATTGAACTCTCCTGCAAGCACCTTGCAGATGTTGGACTCTGTCTATTACAGTGCACTAAGATTCATAACTATCTTCTATTGCCGTCCCCATCATTGCACTCTGTATTCGTTGGTCAATTGGTCACCATTAACTTCACACAGACTCTCACACTGGTACATTTTCATTTTTAAATCACTCCTTGGTCTGTTGCCTTCATACATCTCCTCCTACATGTCCCATTGTCAGTGCAGCTACAGCGTGCGCTCGCAGGACATCATTACCTGCAGCATTCCCTTAGGGCAGACTGAACTCGGCAAAAAGGCCTTCCCTTACTCAGCTCCTGTAACCCGAACACCTTGCAAAAAGATCTGTTGACTTTGACCTCTCTAAGGGATTTTAAACAAATGTTAAGTTCAATGCAAAAATTAATGCAGATATGTTCCTGATTTTAGTATTTTACCTCATTGCATAATGTAGCTTGTTTTGTATCACTACTTTTATTTACTTTTTATTTTATATGCATTTTAGGGTTGTTTATTGTTGTGTGTACTTTTTCTGTGTTTGTTGTTTAAAACAGGAAATTAATCCTCATGACTCAATGAGCCTAACCTGTATAAATTAATGTTGGATGAATAGTTACTACCTTGCTTTTTTTTTTTCATTTCGTGTTTCCTTGTGGATGAGAATGTTTCTAAAAACAATGTGGGCTTATTAGAAAATATAAATCATTTTGGAAAGATAGCTTTCTCATCTCTCTCTCTCTCTCATATAT
>NC_056510.1:9740805-9768013 GCF_014905685.2 Nematolebias whitei | reverse complement strand
GATATAGATAGATATTGTTCTACTAACAACAAATTACACTTTTTTTTAGAAAAATTAAAAGGCAGAAAAACAAGTTTTAACATCTATTGTTAAAAGCACCTCAAAAGACACAAATTCTTCATAAAAGCATACAAAACAAAAAGCATTAATCATACTTACGGTTTTTAAACAACCAGATACAAAGAACAAAAAATAATCACAAAAATAACTTCAAAAAGTCAAAACGGGAACGTAAAAGCAGCTCTCTGTGTCTTGTCCATGCAGGGTACAGCCCCACATTTCTAACTGGCCTTTGCTGCCTTTTTTGTTTGTTTTTTTTCATTATTATTTTATCTTATTCTTCACAGAACAAGGCACAATATGAAGAGAACCCCAGATTTTAACCCTGTTTTCTATGGATGTTTAAAGTGTAGGTTTCCACAATGTACGTTCAATAAGACCACCGAGCTACCTGCCTCTCCCATGCTTTAATTCCATCACCACTACCGCCACTGATGCCTTGGAAAGTGCATATTTTTGTGGGTAATTACTGTTTTACACCACAAATGGATGTAAATGGAATTTTGTAACACTCTATTGATCCCTCTGGGGCAAATTAGCCTTTTTTTTCTTTCGCCTGCCGCCTGCCCCTGGAGAATAGGGGGCTATAGAGGGAAGGGGTGTAGATAAAAGCTCATCACTGCAGCAGAGACAAGTGCAGCGTTCTGCCAAATGAGCCTCAGCAAGTGTGGACTATCTTTACTACAACACTCAGGACACTTTTCTTTATCTGAAACTGTAAAGAGTAGAAAAAATACTCTTTTTTTTTTAGGTGAATCGCAAACGATGACAAATGGAATCAATAAGGCTTTGGGGAGAAAATGAGCTGAAATAGCATTTTCTTCCAACCAGGCATTCTTATTATTTTTACACCAGGCAGAAATGTGTTATTTTATTCTGTCAAGATGTATAAAAAATAATAACACTTAAATGAGAGGCATCCAAATGCAAAAAGAGAATCGTTTCCCAGCACAACCTGGCTTGATTTTGGAAAACTGAAACATTCTTTGTTGAACTTGGAAAACTTTGATTCCAGATCTCTGAATTCCTTCAGTGATTCAAACACTGTACTTTCAGGTCTCTTTGCACTTTCAGAAAGCCACTGAGCCAATCAAAACTTTAATATATCTGAGAGAAAATGAACGCAAAGGTTGTGTTCTTGTGCCAAAGCCAGAACACCTGAGACAGAAACATTTGTACTGATGGGTTCTGTGGGTCGTTGCCAAGTGGAGCCTTCTTGCTAAATTCACCAAAATCATTTGCTTATCAAGCCCACCTTCACTCTGGATCACGACCGTGACTTAAAAAAAAGAATCAACCTGAATTTAGATTTAAAAAATACTTTTTTAAAGTGAAGGTAAAAATGTGTTCTACATCATATTTTTTACATTAAACGATGACATAAAAGACTATTTCATACATGTCTAGAACCATTTTGTTTAGAAACCAAACCAACATTTCAGCCATTTTTACCATGTTTTTAAACCTTTGTCTCACTTGATCCTGATCCTGACAGCATTCAACTTTGACTGTGGTCTGAAATGATCATGAAAAAAGAAGAAATGAAGGAACAGACTAACAAGAGCACTCCATACGACACATTATACACCCATCGACAAACTATTAGACAGCAGTACAGAAATCTATAGCAATATCCCATATAAGCAAAAACCATGTATAGCACTTGACGTTGATTGGTGATCCTGACCTTGAAGCTGGAATGATGAAAAGTGTACATGGCACTCCTTGTAGTGATGATGCATACGTGTATGGTTTTGTTAAATTATCTTGAGTGGATCACAAGTTATGGGCGGATAAAGAGAACATTTACAAAGAATATTCCATAATATGTCCGCCTTTCGACGGGTGTATGAAGAACAAAGCTACAGTTCTTTCTGGGGAAACATTTGTCAAGCTGAATAAATTAAAGTTCTGCTGTCTTTCATGCCAGAGTTTCATATATTATGAAATTACAAAGTTGTAGCCTTTGACAATGTTATGCACAAAAGTGTTAGACATGACTCTTAGCTACCACAACAGATTTTATGTCAATATCTTTAAAACCGACTGATCTTTTTTTTGTGGTTGACTCCAAAAGTCTCATTTAAATTGGTTGAGTGGTTCTTGAGATGTTTTGCTAAGAAAGAAAGAAACACAGACACAAGCAAAAGCGTTGTCGCCTGCCTTTAACTTTTAGTTGTAGGCAGGGCCGATGTAAAGCTCATGATCTGAGACCAGACAATAATTACTGTTATTACCATTTAAAAAGTTAATAAACTTAACCCATAATTCTGTGAAGTTTGAAATGTCTTAGTTTGTTTCTGAAACTGAATGAATGCATTCTACCACAACCGTATAATGATGCACATCAAAATAAACACATTTTAAAATCAGTAATGTTTAGCATTACTCATTGGCAAATTATTATTTCTTTATGAGGTTTATGACCATAGAGCTAATTAATGCTGCCAGGAATCTGCATGGCCAGGCACTCTCCCTCACCTGCCACCTGACTTACATGCACATGCACATTAGGCTGATTGGTAACTCTAAATTGTCTCCTGGTGTGTGTGAGAAAGTGAATGGTTGTTTGTCTCTATGCGTCCCTGTGATGGACTGGAGACCTGTCCAGGGTGTAACCTGCCTCTCGCACAGCGACTGCTCTGCTGGACATGGACACCAGTGACACTCGCGACCCGAAAAGGAAGAAGCGGGTAAAGATAATGGATGGATGGATGGATGGATGAGGGCTTATCCTCAGTAATGAGTGTGTTGCTTCAGTCTATCATGGTGAAAAAAGACTTGAACCAAAAGGCAAAGTTCTGGATATACTGGTCTGTCTTAGCTCCAACCTTCACCTTTGGTCTTCAGTTTTGGATCATGACCAAAAGAATGAGCTGTCTTTGTAAGGTGGTCAGGATCAGCCTTAGAGATAGGGGCCGGAGCATCGTCATCCATGGGGGAGCTTGGAGTAGAGCCGCTGATCCACTGCATTGAAAAGAGTCAGTTGCGGAGGTTCGGGTATCTGAACAAGATGCCTCCTGGATGTCTCCCTTCAGACATTATCTGGGTACGTCACACTGTGAAGAGACCCCAGGGCAGATCTAAAACTTGCTGGAGCAATTATATATCCTCTCTGGCCTGGGAATACCTCGGGGTCCCCCAGGAGGAGCTGGAGGACATTGCTGGGGAGAGGGAGATCTGGGTTTCTCTTTTGGACTTGCCTCTGTGACCCGACCACAGATAAATGGTGTAAGATGGAGATGGATAAATTTATGTCTTGGCACCATTTTTCTTACACTACAGTTCCTACTACAGTGTTAAGAACAAAAATCCTATCAAGGATAGTGAACGCAAGGACAAAAAGTTGCTCAACTCTTCATTTGAAACTTCACTCAAATCTACTTACAGAAGGAAATAATTTAATAATCTGGACTTGGTGTGAAAGTAAGAAGGCCTCTGATTACAGTCACCTCCGTGTCCAATCACGGCGTGATTAACTGACAGTCTGATTAAAACCAGCTGCTGCTGATTGGAATAACCTGTCATTTTAATCAAAACAATCTCATACAACAGCAGTTGTTGGCTGCTGTTTCGTAGAAATCACCCACTGTTGGGTTGCAATTACCTTCCTGATTATTCACCAGAAGCATTCTTATCCAAACATCTGGGGGCTTTTTAAAGATTAAAGACCGCTTGTAGTTTCCGTTTAACACGAAGGGACACTGAAATATTCATATGTCTGTTATAATATTTATGTCAAATACTTATTTTAACTGGATTGATTTGCTCACTGTTGGCTGTCTCTCTCCTGTCTTGTGTAACGTGTAATTGTCTTTATTTCAGGTTGTGCTAAATATGATTAAAGACCCATTTTCTTAATGTTTTCAGTTTGATGCGCACAAACCGGCGACTTGTACTTTGTCCAGCGGTGATCTCATAAATTCTTCTCTTGGGGTTTAAGAAATTGCCAATAAATCAATTTATGTGTTTTAGTGGCATATTAAGGTGCATTTGCTAAAGTGGGTGGCATCAGACGGAGTGGACTCCAGCTGTTCAGTATTTGCAACAAGACTCAAAATGCATCATGAAGCCGTTCCTTGACATTATGGTTATTGCACACCAGGGTACATTATCTTTCCATTACATCAGGCAGTTTGATGGAGTTGTACTCTCAGGGCACTTCTAATTTCTAGCGGTACGTCTGGGATTTTTTTATAAGTGCTGCTACCCCTTTGCTGATGCCGGCTGATTATGTTTCACATCAAATCAGCAGCGTTGGTTCATTTGGGTCTGATTCATGCCATACATTGCACCGATTTTGGTGCAGGAACAGTTCACCAGTTGAGTCTCAATTTAATTGGGTTTATCCACAGACGTGTTTTTATGTTCTCCTCAGGGTGTTTTCTTTTTCCGCGTCCTCGCAAACGAAAAAGCCAAAAAAAATAATAAATAAATAAATACACATTACATCTTCAATAAATGGTTAAATCTATGACAAACATCATTCCATCATTGAACTAGTTTTTCTTTTGCGAGTCAAAGTCATTTTTGGTCTGACATTGCCAAGTCCTGTAAGAATAGTAATTGGATTTCCAGCATAAACGAAAATCTCCTTTCTCTCCCAGCTCTGCTTTGGTAATTGAGGTTAAATGAAATGGTCAGCCATCCAATAAACCCTCACTGGGTGTTCACGGGTGGGTGTGTGCAGGATAAAGACATCTGCTTTTCATTTTTGTGTAAAAACTTACCAATATCAAAATGTTGAAACAGGTGTTGGTCAATTAGTACTTCAGGAAACTGCACCGTTTCATTTTGTACTTAATTGCTGAAGCTTTGTAACAATCAAGTACAATAACTGCACGCATCCATTTAAGGTAACTCACTGCTGTAACTGGTTACGACTAATTGTTGATGGGCTTTGAGTCTCCAAAATGTTCTTTATACCAATTGAACAGATTCCTAAATTCCTCCTGTAACCAAGAGGCTTGCAATATTATCATCTGAATTCTGAACATGTTCCAAACATTTGTGTGACAGATTTTCTTTCAAGATACTCACAGAAGTGTTGCAGATGTCTCAAATACTTCTCATTTTGGTTTTCATAAACTCTAAAAGCTGGTGAAGTACAATGCACATCAAACAAACAAAGACCTTAACGAACCCCTATTGTGAGGATTGATAGGGCAATCTGCATATGTATCTAACTAGAGCTGCATTTTGACACCTGCATGGTATCCATCCTTAAAACAGAAAACACCCGGGGCTACAGCCCTGATTGTTCAGGTCCCAAAACCACATTGATGCTACATAAGAGATCTAAAAAATCTAGTCCAAATGAGCCTATCTTCATTCAAAAGTGTACACCGGTAGATTAAATTATAAACATGGGGACAGCTGCCATGTTGGGTACAAAGCAAATCCAGTTTGGGCAACCAAATAATTTGCACGGCTTAGAATACAATTTTACAATCCATGCACATAAAAAAGTTGTACTAAATAAAGGTGACTAAACATGGCCACATAGCTCGTTGGTTGCTATGTTGCAACTACAGCTATTTTCTTGCACTTTGGGTGTCATTGACTAGTTTCCACCAGTCTACCACTACTGTATGCACACATCCCTGCATTCAATAATACCCATATTATTATAGGCACCAGCTCCATGCTTGCTCTTCACAGGATCAAGCTGTGCCTTATTTAAAAAACAACAATATTATTGACTATATTTATGATTGCAGACACCAGTATTATATTCCTATTTTGAGAAACTGCTCTGTTGTGGTGTATAAAATATATGTGGCAGGTTATGGATGGATGATGGATGGACATACAGTACAAAATGATGTGTATTATTTTGCATCGATTCATTTTGTTTATTAATGCTGGCAGATGGATAAGAATCCATCTTCTTTTTCCATCAAAAATAGAAACTTCTATTCCTGTAATGGCTGATTCATGGTGAACAAAATACACAAACAAGGCACAGACTCAACATGTTGCCAGTAGAAAACTCAGACCAAACACAAACTAGCTTTTAACATATGAGCTCAACGCATAATTTTACTATCTGCACACTTACGTGTTTTTTATTTATTTATTTATTTATGATCCAGACTTATTCAGAAAACTATATATTATTAAAACAGCTTCTAATCTGCTTTTCTTTAAGATCAGCTACCAAGGTGAGTACAAAGCAGACGAAAATGGATATGATGAGACCTTTGACAGACAGCTTGCTTTTGTACCTTAAGTGTCTGGGTACAAAGTGACCAATGCTGCAAATGTATGATTCAAAAAAATAACCTGGAGTCGTGGAAAAGAGTTAAAATAACAAGCGGTATGAGCAGAAATAAGCTGACAAAGCTTTGTAAGCTCAATCATCCAGGTAGAGAACAACAAAAAAGGTTAAATCATGTCATCTGGACCAGTTTCTTTAAGTGAGAAACGTTTCGTCTCCCATTCAGAAGACTGTCAGTCTGTGGTCTGCCGACCAGATCTGTCCCATAGGTAGCCTTCACTGCTGTGTTTCAAGCCAACCTCCTGTTGGAATCTCAGAAGAATGCTTTGCACACATGCAAAAGGACACATCCATCCAAAACAATCAATCATCATGTATAACGATCAAATATTTTAGGTCAGATTGCCAACTTGCTACTCACAGAGTACCTAAGAACCAGTACCTAGGTAGTACCAGGCTAAGGGACAGATCTGGCTGGCAGGCCGCAGATGGGAGATGAAACGTTTCTTACTTAAAGAAAATGGTCCAGATGACATGACTGAACCTTTGTTGTTGATATGTAAAGCGTTTACTTTGTGTACAAACTGACCAGACATCTTCTGCGTCCACATCGCACTCTGCCCCGAACTGACAAATGTCACAGGTGGACGTCTCCTTCTGCCCGTTCTCCGCTGAACCCTCTCCTCCTAAAAGTGACAGACAAAAAAAACAAAAACAAAACATGTGATCTGAGTTCAATTAAAAGAGATTCTGACTTCCGCGCAGCGATTCACCAAGATTAATTCTGAACAACAGGTTCATCAAAAAGCCCCGTGGCAGTGCATCTCCAGAGACAACACAAAGCCATGGACGACTGAAGTGCATTTACATTTCTGCCATATCCCAACCAAAACCCTCCTGAAGCCCCCTCCTTCATCTGTTCACCCTTTTCTCCCTCGTCTATCCCTCACAACTCCCCGCTGATCTTTCCCTGAGTCCCTCTTTTATTTCACCGTGCTGATTTTCTCGTGCTGCGAGCGCGGCGGCGGCTCCTCGGCGGTGGCGTGGTGACTGGCGTCAGACTTATTGCGGCTTAGGGACCTCGCAGGTGCATATCGCACCTCGTGAGGGGTCGACGGGGAGAAGAAAGGAGGAATAAAAAGCAATCTGGCCAATCTCAAATTGCATTCTCCAACCACAGAGGACTCTTCCAGAGCCTTTTGCTACTCCCCCTCCCTCCACCACCCCCCCTCGGCCCTCTTCTCTATTAGACAAGCTCTATTTTTAAACTTGCCAGGGCCCATGAGGACAACTTTGTAAAAGAAGATGAAGAGGTGGAACTTGGCATCATTTCCCCATGTCTTTAATATCCCCAACCACGGCCACCATGCATTGCTCCCTCGTGTCACGTTTTTCATTTTCCCTTCTGCAACTTTTTGTTATTTCCTGCGATCCCCTGTGGCACGTTGGACTGGACTGGGAAGAACTCTGGTTTTGTGGTTCAACGTAATTTCCCACTTTCAGGCTTAAATTCAGTCAAACGCTTTATTTTCAGGTCAAAGTCGGTGGTTTTCTTTCTTTGAGTGTTGAATATATTCAGCAAACTGTTTGGATTTCTTTGCTTATGAGTGTTTCCAGCAGCTTCTAATCATCTCTTCAGAGTTCAGAACCTCTACTCGTTTAAGAGGGAACAGTTCTTTTTTAATGGCCTGTTTGCTGCTGGTGTTTTCTCGTTTTCTTCAGTTTGAAGCCATGTTGGATGTTGCAGGTGTTAGAGAGCAGCCACAGCAGCGCGGCAGCGTTTCGTCCTCCGGTCATGCAGAACGATGAACGTTTTGTACTCCCAGCTCTACATGCAGGTCACAGAACCGGAGAGATTACACCACGTAAAGGAGCATTACCGCAAAGCTAATCAGTGGAGCTTGAAGGTCAAATCTTCCAGCATTTTTTAGCATACATGTTCATCTACTCTATTTAAAAGTAATAATAAAAAAAAAATTAAAATATGAATGTAAAGAGCCCATAACCTAAACTACTAGTTATTAATAGATGTAATTCCTGTCATTGTATGCGTTTCTTTAATGCTAATCGTCTAAATATTAAATCAGTTTAACATTACAGCTGTTAAACAGTTAATTTCATTAAGAAATGTATTTTTAAAGATTATAAAGGGGCAGGGGGAGGGAGAAGGGCAGAGGTTAGAGAAGGTGAGCTCATGATTGGAAGGTTGCTGGTTTGATCCCCTGTACAGACAACTTCAAAATGTGGGTGGGAAAGGTGCAGCACCCACACCTGCCTCCACCCTCGTTTGCCCCACTCTGGGCCCTTATGCAAGGCCCTGAACCCCCACCATCAACTCCCCCGCGCGCCATAGATAGCAGCTCTCTGCTCCACACAGAGGGCTGTGGCAGCTCAGTGGTCTGTGGTTGCGTCATGAACGGCATCGTGTGAGTTAGTTCACTGCTTTTACTCCTGAAGAATGGAGCAACCGAAAGAAAAAATAATACATATTTTTGGAAGATTATTATGTTTTTAACAATGTTCAGTCAGGTCAGGAGCCACCAAGATCGAGAACTCAGGTCGAAGAAGTCCTTTGGATGAAGGATGAAACGTCTCGGCTTAAAAAAAGAAACCGTCCAGTTGACTTGACTGAACACTGTTGGATTTTATGCCTGGATTATTGAGCATGAACTTTGATGACTATTATGTTTTGCTTTTCCATAGAAAGTTTTGTAATTTTATTAAAATAACACATCAAAACACCATGTCGCGCGTCATTGGACTTTATTTTAACCAAGAAAATCTCTTTTAAAAGTCCTAATTTTTATAAAAGATATAATGCAAGTCATCATACGTTGACCGAAAAGCACTTGTTGACTCCTATAAGAACCTTGAACCTTAAAATGAATAATAATAATAAAACAAAACAATAGAAATTAAATAACTCACCAAATATTTGGGTGTATTTGTTGATTCTAATATCAAGTTCGAGAAGCATTATTTGAGTTTCAAAGAAGCCTTTTTTGAAATCTAAAATATTGGTTTGCTCATTTAAAAAAGAGAGTCATGCTTTTGACTACATTGTGATTGTTGGAATGGTTTGTCACCGTTAGTTGGACCTGCTTCTCGTGACTGCAGCTGATTCAGAGCCCTGCAGCTCAGTTTCAACATGAACAAGGAAACAATGAACACATTTCTTCTGGGCTGGCTTCATGATGGGATCCTTGTTAGTTTGAGGATTTAAAAGTTGAATAGTTGACACATCTAAGGCACTGAACGGACAAGCTCCTGAGTATTTGTCTGACCTCCGGCAGCTTTATGTTCTCTCCAGATCTCTTAGGTCTAATGATCGTTTGCTTTTAGTCATCCTGCGGTTCAGACTGGTGCAGAGGTGATCGGGCCGTTCCTGTTGTAGACAGGTTGTAGATTTATAATCATCAGCTTTTAACTCGGTGTGGGAGTAGAAATGTTTCCACCACTGTAATGCTTTTTATTCTTTGTGCCTTTGTATTATCTACTCAAAATTAGATTTACAGCACTTTGGTTGAAAGCGGTTGGTTTTAAATGTGCTTTAATGATATATTTTTTTTGTAAGCATGCATCAGACAATAATGCAATGGTCTCACATTTTTAGGCAACAAAATAAATCTTTGCGTCTCTGTGGAATTAATTAAAAAATGCAGGTGTTTCGCACGCGGAGTAACAGACTCTTGAAAACATAATGCTTATTCTGACTGTGATGTAGCGACACTTTTTCAAGATGTTGCCAAATTAGAAAAAAAAAAGTTTAACAACTGGTAGGATTTTTGAACACATACTGATCTATTTAGGAATCAATATAAATTTAGAAATTTAAATAAAAAAATGTATATATATATATCATATTGATCTATAACAAAAAGTTACTTGAGGGAGTTTCTTTATCCCTTCACAAAATTGGCACTTTTGGTTTTGGTAAACAACAAATAAAGTCCAGTTTAAATACTGTGACATGATGGGAAGAAATACTCAGGACGAAAAGACAAACGTACCCTTATTAGCAATAATGAGGCCAAACATCTAAGCTCTGTTTATGACAGTTATATATTTGTAGAGAACAAAGTCTGTGACGACGGGAAGCTGAAGTTCAAAATGTCCACATTGGGCTTTAAAGATTTAATATTGGTCTCGTTGGATTGTGCACGGTCTGGATCCATGAAAATCACAGAGAACTGCGTGTCTTCGGGTTAACGTTTGAAGCTGTGGGACTTATTGAAGCTAATTTAATGAATTCGTTCAGATAAAAAGGTGTTTTTCATGAGCACAGCACAGTGCAGTTTGAATATTTACAACAAATCAACACAAATGTCCCCGTGCATACATTCAGAATTAGTCAGTGCTGAAAATAAAGGATTTTTACAAAAATATTGTTCTGCAGAGTTGTTGGCACAACATATGGAGAAGAAATTCGTTGGTTTAGCCTCTGCACGGACAGAGGTTCTCAACATGAATGCACATGACACCTTAAATACAGCTTTGGGCCCAGATGTGGAAGTTATAGGACAGAGACATCAGGTCCTGGACCGGTGCATTGATCCAGAATGATAACAACAACAGCTGCTGCTCTCAGTGCACCATGCTGGTCAAAAACCTGTATCTCTGCCTGGTAAACCCGGTCCAAATCAAGTTACTCAACCAATAAATAATGCTGATAATCAATTATTTTCACTGTTTGAGTTGAGTATAATTTCCTCCATAAGAAATATTGACATTAAATCCTCAACAAAAGGACTTTATTCCCTTTTATTTCCTTTACTGTTTTGTTTCACTGTACATCACAGATGCTTATAATTATTAGTGCAACACATACACAATGAATATATAATTATATGAATATTTATAGGCTTTAAACCACTTGTTTGAACAAAATAAATTATAAAACCATAACCATTAGTAAAAACTTTGATTAAAACATTTAAAGGACGATAATCTATTGGAGACACTATTGAACTACAGTACTGCATGAAATCTATAATCAAAAAGCTCCACAGCTGCAATAACCAGCTGAAGAACATGAACTACACATTAATTAACATCTAAACAGAAAGTAAAAGCTAATGCAATCTACTTCTTAGTCATTGCAGTGGGTAAAAATCATGCAAAGTCACAACATTTTTGTTTTGTTTTGAAGGAACAGAAGCTGCGTCTCATTTCTTCCATGCTCTTGTTTCTGGTTCTTCTGGGTGTGAATTTTCGGTCACTGTAGCTTGGAGGGAGCTATCAAGGTCTTTTCCAGTTGCTCAGGCTTACCTCTACAGTAGGTATGTGCTGGCTCTTTGAACATGAAATTATTACATGTCAAATTATCAGCCCTGTTGTTGCTCCTTCTTGAAGAAGAGGTCAAGAACTTGTTGAGCCGTAAATTCTTTGTGACTCGTAATCACTGAAAGAGCAGTAAGGATTTATAGACCTCTTTTAATTTCCTCTTCTGACTGGTCGATTTCTCTACTTTTCCAAGACTGATCTCGACATCCAATTACAGTGTTGAGACCGAGTTAAAGCTGCTGCGAACTTATGTAACCCATGTTTTATAATTCATGGCGATCCCCGTTTCGAGATTCCTTCATAACATATCAGACACAAACAGACGTTGCTTGTTTCTGTGGCAACCTGGGCAAAAGCAACCAGACTGAGGTCAACTCTGGTGAAACTTTAGGTTAGGTACGTTAGGTTTATTTGTCATATGCAGATCAGCACAAAGCCAACAATGCAATGAAATGCTCAGGATGAGAAGAACCATCTAGACTTGCCAAGAAACTACAAGAAATATCAAAGCATGCACAGAAATATAAAAAAGAAGGCGCCAAAAGTGGAAAAACATCTACAGGAGCATGGTTCTATTAGCAAAGTGGTTCTGTTGACAGTGAGGTTCTGCTAGCAACATGGTCCCGTCAGAACCCTGGTACCCTTAGCAGTGAGTTTTTTTTAAGCAGCACCATTAGCAGTGTGTTTCTGTTAGTGGCATGGTCTTGTTAGCAGCATTAGCAGGTTCTGCTAGCAGCATAATGATGATAATGACCACGACAACTGCTCTCCCAGACTGCCCTCCAGAACTGGGTCCAGCAGATACAGAACATTCAGGCTTCCCCACGGAACTGAACTGTTCCGTAGAGTTCGGTTTGTGCAGGCAGATGGAGGATCATTGAGACGGCCGCGATGACGGGCCGGAGCCTGAGCCAGAGGGTGGAAGGAGGCCGGGAACTGAACTATGATGGCAAGGCAGTGCCACACAAAGCTCCATAAGTGCGTTGCAGTCATACTAGAGCAGTCATTTCTAACCCGAACCCAGAACCCAGCCCCGCCTGACCCAGGCCATAATAATGTGCTTAATGTGCAGGCTGGGTCAGTATTGGGTTTTTGATTGCGTCAGCGGACGCACGCGGCTGACAATCCAATTATATGATAACATGGCTTGCCATACTGTCACCAGCCATACGCAGCCATTTGACCGTGCGCTGACTGGCCTTGAAAGAGGTAAAAAGTTCAGTTAAGTTTCAGATGGACTACGGCCAGCGACCCATCAGCCCAAATGGACGTTCATACGCTGCACCCACCGGACGCGTGCGGCCAATGACCCAAACAGGTGAGATCACAAAATATCCGACATGTCAGACAGAGCAGGGTCCGTGTCTGAATAATGCAGAATGCAGGCAGAAGCAGGGATTTAATGCATTTTGACGCCCATGAAAGGACAAATACCCCCTCAGCTCTGATCTTCTGCCCCCTTTACTCAGTCGCGCATGTCCGCCGACCGTTAACAATATATTGTTATATATTGCGCATTGTTTTTGTACCATTAATGCTTAGTGCATTCTTAGTCTTGGGTATTCTCAGTTTTAGTGAATGTAGTATTTTAGTTCATGACTCGGATCTTACTAACGTTTTTCTTTACGATTTGTGTTTTTGTTGGATATAACTGGGACCCTGTGCACATAGTTTCATTCCACCTCATGTACCACATGTGATGGGAAATGACAATAAAAATCCTTGTATCCTTGTATAAGTAGTCAAAGCTTATTTTTTTTTTCTCTCGGGCTTGGAAATGTAATTACTGTTAATTCGTCGGGTTGGGTGGGGTTCGGAAATTATGGCTACGGGCCAGGGTTGGGGCCGGGTCAAATTTTTTTGGCCCGAATGCAACTCTAGGTCATACCCATAGTGTGAGTGTGCAGTGGAGGTGCAAAAAAAGTTTAAAACGAAAGCAACAAGAGCAAAAAAAGATTGAAGTGGAGCTCCTGTCTGTGCTACCATTCTGCAGCGCATGTGACGCCAGATACGTTTAAGGTTCCTCCTGAACTCTGACACAAGGTGCAAACTAATAGGACTCTGGGAGTTTTAAAATCTCTTAAGCCAGGATCTCATTGGCTGCAGTGGGAGGCTGCTATTTTGCAAACAAGAGTTTTGCAAGCACGTAAAAATAGGCGGTGATTTTCTGAAATGGTCTGGGCATAAAGCAGCTACGTAGTTTGGTGTTCACTTGGTCCTGAATATTCAATTCTGCGAGACTGCAAACGAAAATTTGCCCATTTTTATCACATTAAGTCATCATCTGGTTGCTAACAGTCACCCAGTGAGATACTGACGTCAATCAAACATGGTTAAATCAGGAAGTGTGAACTGATTACCGAGCCAACTGCAAACGTGTGTTGTAGCCAAAGAAAACGATGTGGGGGCACAGAAATTAGCGTCAGAAGAGCAGGAAGCTGTGCAGTGTACAGCAGCGAGCCGATTGTCCTCCTTTAAACTGTCGTCTTTCTTACGCTCTGTGCTCTAATAAAACCTTTTATTTCAAAGTCCATGGTAAACAAAGCATCTTTTGATATAATTATGTTGTAAATCTATAGTCTGTTTTAAGTATTTTGCTCCCTTGAGACATTTAAATATGAATATAAAACACTTTCACCATAAATAAATAACTTTATGACCAGTAAACTCGTCTGTTTTCTTTAAAAAGTCAGCAAAGCTTTTCTTTAAACGGAAGCATCGTGTTAAAAATGCATCTTTCAAGGATCAAACAAAGCAATTTCATTATACATGGTAAGTACTTGTCCCACAGCAGTTTATGCACTGGGACTGCAACTGATTGAATTACCACTCTCAGCTCTGTGACCACTGACATGGATGTGATTTCCCTCATTGCTACATGCCCCGTATGTTCTGCTGTGAGGAATTCTCACACGTGCCACATCAATTTTCGGGTCTTGCAGGCAAGCCCGCCTTTCCCGGTCTCTTTGTACGCCGTCAAGCAATCAGCTTCACGAAAAGACTCGTGGGCAGGCAAGCATGTAAGCTCTCCCACGACTTGGCTCTCCCACATTAGGAGCAGGAGAGGGAGGTCAAAGAGACTGTCTGCTCAAATTTCCTACACGTGTGCATGAACATGCACAAATCACAGGCCAACACTGTCTCCATTTCTTCTTGCTGCCATCCTTTCCTTCCTTACAGCACAGTCAACACGTATTTTATACACACTCACGCACACTTTTTATTTGACCAGATCCCCATTTGCAGCACTGCAGGCTCAATTACCAAAGGCAGCTGGGGTTGGACGGCGTTCTCTACTCCTCAAATCCTTGATAGTCTCATGTAGCACTAACTCAACATCTCCCTTGTTTCTGTGTCTGCTAATCCCAGGGATCAGGAGACACGGCTGGGTAATGACTGAAATGATTAGCCTTTCTACTTCTCCCTCAATCACCCCCCGCCAGCTCCTACATCACCCAATATCGATCCACGCCTGGACCGGAGCGGTCAGCTGGGCTCGTTCTCTGGTAAAATCTTTGTCTCACTTACCTAGAACAAATCCCCTCTTTCAGAGTGTTGCTTTTGTTTCAGCCAGCTCTGTTTCATTGAACGTACTGTAGGTGAGGCGTTCATGTAACTAACTTTTCAGTGAAGACCAAAGAAAATAACATCAAACTAAAATTTACAGAAGTCTAGAATTTAATGACTGTGCAGAATAAAAACAATGGTTAAAGTGAAATGTCGCTGGATATGAAATAAAAAATTGTAAAAATTAAAGGCCTAGAGTTCCTTAAAGACATACATTTAGTTTTAAAATAGGATCAACTTATGTTAAAAAATGAGTTGTAACCAGTGGTGTAGTCTACATTTTTGTAGTGGATATACTGTGCTTAGAAACCAATGTACACAGTTTAGTACAACGTAATCGTCAATTTATTTTGAGTTTTAAGCATATTGAACATTTGTATATTTCTCTGATCCTTATATTTGAATAAATGTACAACAAATTTTGTACAACAGTTTACTTTGTATTAAAAACATGTTCAAGTCCAAAAGTTGTTTAGTTTAGATGTCCATTTAGTGATCACTTTTAGTTGTTTTTTTTGTTGCTAACAAACAAGATCGCAACAATGCTAAAAACTCAAGCAAAGGATAAAGATAAAAATATAGTGTGAATGCTTATTGAAGAAAAAGTTGATGAAAATCAGCTGAAATTAGCTAAAACGATGCTGAAAAATAGCTGAAATGGAAGAACAAACCTAAGTTAGCAGAAGAAAGCAGAAATAACATTTAGTTGCTAAATTAGGTTTATATAAGCAGAAGTTTGCACAAAATTAGAAAATTAGCTAAAAAAGCTGAAATATGAAGAAAAAAGATGAAGCTGAAACTAGCTGAAAAGGCAGAAAGAATAAACTACCAGAAGGAAGTGGGAGGAGCTGAAATGACCTAAAAAATGTGGAATTAGCTGACAAAGCTTAATTTAGCACAAACAAGCTAAAAAGTAGCTGAAATAGCAGAAAATGCTGAAACTAGCATAAAAAAGCTGAAAGGAGTAAATCAAGCAGAAATTAGCAGTAAGAAGTTAATAATAATAATAATAATAATAATAATAATAATAATAATAATAACAATAATAATAATATTGTGTTGTCATCATTTTATGTTCCTATACAATGGTGAAATTGGCTCTCTGTATTTAACCTATCCACCACCAGGTGGAGCAGTGGGCAGTTACTGAAGGTGCCAGGGGAGCATTTGGGGATAGGGTGTGCTACTCAGAGACACCACGAGATGAGAAATGACTGGGGATCGAACCTGGGACTTTTGGGTCCCGAATCGGCTGCCCTCCCTCTACCCCAGCTGAAGGAAGCAAAACTGTGCACAAAAAAGTGGAACTCATCTCAAAAAAGCCAAAATTAGCACCCCCCCCCAAAAAAAACCAACAAAAAAAAACAGCTTAAAGTAGCTTAAAAAGTCGAAAGAAGCTTAAATTAGAAGGAAGTAGAGAGAACACATGTTTGTAGATTTATTGTTTTTTTCTCGTTTTTTTGGGCGGCGGGGGGGGGGGGGGGGGGTGTATAAATGAGTGGAAAAAAACCCCCAAAAAACGTGAAATTAGCTGGACAAGCCTAAATTAGAATAAAAACAGCCATATATGGTCGTAGCTGAAAGAGTAAAAAAAAAAAAAAAAAGCTGGAGACTTTCAGAAATATGCTGAAAGGAGCATCACAAGCTGAAATTAGCAGGATGAAGTTAGAAGCACAAACATGTCATAGTTAGCAGAAAACATCTGAACAAACAGCTGAAATTAGCTGAAAGTAGCTGAATAAAGTTTAAATTTGCACAAGGAAGCTGAAAGAAACGGAACCAGAAGAAAATGTGAAAGGCGCAGTAAAATCTTGTAAACAGATCTAAAGATTTTAAGGATGTAAAATGAGCTCAATTCATTTTCTATGATGAAAAAAATGGTAGAAAAGGCTAAATATTTCAAATTGCACCAATACCAAAAGTCATAGTACCCTTCTTCAGCGTTTTTATATATGATTTGTTGAAATGGCTTGAAAACTGTGGTACAAGAATTGTGTCGCAAAACATACAGAAAAACAGATCACAATAGTGTGAATGCTTCATAAGCGTTCACACTATTGTGATCTGGGTTATAAAGAGCATCCTTCATCCTCAAACTGGCTCTCTGAGCTTGGTTTTTCATCCTCACACAGAAACCGAAATCACAACTTTTCTACAACTTCTGCATTTAAACCCGCATCTCTTCTGGTCCTGCTTGCTCTGCATTTACAAACCTGGCATAAACAAAAAGAAAATGTTTTCTGCAGGAGGGAGAGCTGGCAACAAGCTCAGAGCTCATTTAACTGCAGCAGCTGGCTCAGTTGTTCTGCTGAGAGCAAGCGTCGGTCGATTGGTTTAGCTCCTGGAACTTGTGAAATGCAACCTGGGATGGCCACTTTTCACAGCAAACTAGACAGATATCTGTGATGACACAGCAAGAAACCTCAGAGAATAAGTACTGGGTAAAGTGCATCTGATGTGTAGCAATTAATTTATGTTTCCTGGGAAAGTTGCTGCATCACATGCAAGGCGAATCTTTATGCACCAACAGAGATTTGCATTTCTGTTCATCTGTCCGTGCATGTTGCGAGCATGATAACTTGAAAATTAAGTGAGGTACCGACTTCCATTTTGGTGTGCGGCAACATCGAGGTGTAACGAAATGTTCCTATGAAAAATGTTGCCACGTCAAAATCCTGTTTTTGAAAACAGGATTGTATGTCAAGTCCAAGATGGCTGCCACGATACATGTATGTAAACGGTCCATCTCTATCATTTGAGGAAACTATGCTTTCTAATTTTCACATTACTCAAAGAGTACTACCGGGCCACCCCCTGGCTCCACCATTGTGCCTGCTGGTGGATAAAATTGTTCCTTCAACTCGCCAGGATCTGTGGCTCTGTGCCGCCTCAGATGAGCATGGAAAAAAAAAAAACCTATCTCCTTACACACACTGTAACTTCTACCCACTTGAAGATCTTGCACCAAAAACGTTCAGGTTTACGTACATTCCCAGAATAAACACTCATCTCAAAAACTGAACGCATTTATCGTAATTTTTGCTGTATAAGTTAGTTTTTTTGCATAAATTATCATGCCTGTGACTTATACAGAGAAGCGACTTATGTTTTTCCCCCCATATTTATAAACCAATTTTTGGCGGAGATCTGACTAATTTATTCTGACAAGGAAAATATTGAACACTACCATTTTCAGCCACTAGAGGACCCTCGACTTATATGGCAAGCCAAGTGTCTCATTAATACGTAAAAGTGGCTATTAATGAAACACTTGGCTTGCCATACAGAGCCACCTTCATCTCTCTCTGGAACTCCTGGAGCAAACGTCAAATCAGCTGCATTTTGCCGCGTCACCCAGATGAAACGCAGCTGATTTGACCATTAAAGTGCATTTATTAAGGAAAAGTTCAACTGAGACACTCCTTTATTATAATGTCGAGCAAACGAATAATTGTTTTTAGGTGGTTGTCTTGTTAAATTTCAAAGAAATGCACAGCGAGTCGTACCTCTGCGCACTCTCGCAACTGTAGTGGACTAGGCCTACGTCGAAACCCAGTCTAAGGTCAAAACTCTTGACCTTAAGAACCTTGTGGGACAGGAACTGTCATTTCATGTATTTGAATACATAGATACAGGTTCACCCATCCTGAGACTTTCTTTCTTGAAGATTCAAGTGAAAAGAACACTCTCTTTTTATTATCATTACTATCTTACAAATGTTGATAATCAAAGTGTCTTAGTTCAAACCATTTTAGATGTTGCAGTGAACTAATCAATTTTATTAACTGAGTAATGATTTTTATTCTCATGTTAAAAGCTGTTGCAGAGTAATTATGCATTTTTCTGATTTCTGCTTTTGAATGAGCAAGTGTGTGCGTTTACAAGGTTACAGTCAAACGAAAAACAAGTTGTTATGTTAAAACTGTCATGTTTTAGAATCCTCTCAGACGTAAATAGAGATGTTTTGCACCTGTTTCTTGGACGCGCCAAAACAGAACCCTCTCGGTCTGTGAGAACATTTCTGAGCTGTCCCATAACAATTCTCGCTGTCTCTAACCTCTTACGTCACAAAAACACACCCCTTCTGGTCGTTTCTGACCAATGAAAAATCCCAAAAAGTGAACCGGGAAAGAGTCTTTAAAATGTCAGTACTTCCTGGTCTATACAGACTCACAGGTACTCAGAGTGACTTACGACTCACGGAGTTACAGAGTTCACGGAGTTGGAGAGTTGTCAGACTTCTAGAGTTCTGGAGTTCTGATGGAGTGCTGTTGGAGTTCCTGACATGACAACAAAGCTCTTCCGAGTTCCATGGGATTATAACATTTTCCACTGAGGTGAATGTGTGTCGAACAGAGCCTCGCCACTACTTCTGACGGGCTACAGCCAATCTAAGGAGACGCTGGACCGGTAGCGTTAACGGAACACCATATCTGCTGATTATCATCAGAAAGGTAATGGGTCAAGCTTCCTACCAAGCGTACCGAGGCGAGCTGGGCTTCTGATGGAGAGTGTCGGTTCTGGTGACCATTCAATTTCCCTCAAACCCCTTCCTTTACTCCCTCTAAACTTCTTTCCATCTTTAAACTTTCTATCAAGTAGAAATTCTCCCAGATATTTAGAAATGTCTGTGTAAAGTGCTTATTCACATCCGTGTGGGTAAAAGATCATAGTTGTACAGTTTTATAAATGTCTTTGGTGCAGCAACGGAAAAATCATGGCCGTATGATTTTTCCTGATTGATTGCTTATATTGTTATTTTCATAATTTGCCAAATTAATGTAAATGTTTGATGTTAAATTTGATTCTGTAAATAAATGACCGCATTCATTTTGATGGGTCAAATTTAAATGACGTCTCACTTTGCATTTCCTTAAATTCAGTGCACGTTTTATTCAGTCCAGAAAAATGAGGAACCCGCGTTAAATGATGAATACATCCCAGCATCTGTTCATCTACACAACAGCGAAGCAGCTTTTGAAATGCAGCTGATTTGACCATTAAATGCGTTTTTTTTTTAAGGGAAAGTTCAGCTGAGACAAACCTTTGCTATAATTTTGAGCAAACAAACAATTGTTTTTAAGTATTAATCTTGTTAAATTCTTGTTAAAGTCCGCGGCCGCCATTTGGCAGCCAATCAATATTTGGCACAACACCGGCTCACATTTCCAGGTTGTCAGCTGTGACACATAATAGATGTGACTTATACAACAAAGCGATGTTTTTATGTTTTTTTCACTTTATTAATTATATTTGGACTGATGCGGCTTATAAGGCGGCAAATACGGTACTTTTTAAATCTCGCAGCGACGAGGGACATCGTCCAACTGTTTGTTTAGCCCTTGTTTTTGAAGAGATCTCAGTGTATTTCTATGTGGGGATGACCCATTTTAATGGGGAAGCTACTATGACAAAAGAAAACTCTTGTGCAGAATAGGTCAACATCACATGAAAACAGTGGCAACTTCCTGCAAAAATTGCTTCTCATAACAACAAGACAATCACAAACTTTCCCTCTGGTTTTCTTGTAAAATCCCCTAACAAAGCTGTTAGAATAAAATGAGGGACACGCTAAACAATATTTCAAGGACAGTTTTAATGCTGCAGCTGATTGCTGTATTTTTAAATGCACTTTGAGGGTATGCTTTAATAGAGCAACCCCTCAGGCATCCTTTTTGTGAAATATTACTTTGAGATGAAGAAACGCACCAAATGTTAAACCTCAAAAAAAGATGCAAACAATGATATGCCTGAAAGAAGGTGTTTGTCAAAAACTGTCAGGCCAGGAGGGAGACAAGTGAAGAGGCCATAATGAGTTCTCTGAATTCAGTGTGCAGGTTTCATGGGCTGGGCTGGGAGACGCCACTGCAGGGATGATTCACCTGTCACTGCTTTATGGATGCTGAAAAAACTCCCATCACATCCCAGTTTGTGCTTGCCTGACAGTATATAGGGGGAATAAATGGGGAAAGGCTCTGCAGTCCTAAAAAACAAAAAAAAAAAACAAGAACAAAACAAAAAACAACCAAACAAACAAAAACTTGAGCTCAACAGCTCAGATTGCTGTGACAACGGTGGTGACTGTAATGACAAAATCAACCAGCTCAGTCTCAATCCATTCCAAATGTCCCAGTTCCCAGCCAGCTCAACCTGACAGAGGCGAAGTCATTTTGCAGAAGAGAATGAAGGACAAATTGCAGTGTCCAGATGTGCCAAGCTGATATAGATCCATTGATACCAAAGGCTGTAAACAGCTGCCAAAAGCACCACCATTAACTATTGATTGGACTGGACTGAATCTTCTTTTGTTTCATGCGTTGCTGTTGCACTCTCTTTCTTCTTTGTGCTTTGTTTTAGCTCAGAACTGTATATTCTTCCCCACGTGTTGGGCACACAATTACTCGTACTGTACGGCCCCGTGGAGTCTCTGTCTTTGTGGACACATCTGTGAAATCAGAACGAGTTTAAGAGAGAGCTGAGATAAAGAATCGTTCAGCTGAGCGAGCACGCAGAGGGGGGAACAAGAGTCCATTTCTCCCAACAAACACACACTTTTCACGGACAAAGACACACACCCAAACACAGACGGGGGGAGATTTAGGGCACGCTAGTGTGCTACCATCATACCAATGATAAATGGAGCCCACACACCCCTGGAAAACAGAGCAGGACCACTTCGACCTTGGTTGCAAACACACTGGGGAGGGACATAAGGGAGGGCTGAGGGATGAGAGAAAGACGCAGGCCAATACATCCCACATACGGCTGCTAGAAAAACAGTCAGCGTAAACCCCACGTGGCTGAATCAACCTTCAGAAAGGTTTTAACTCGAGTCTCATTCAGCTTCCTCGGAGTGTGTTGCTAATTTATTTGGCTCAAACAGAATCGTGTGATTTCCAAGCGCTGCAATGGTCTAATGTGACATTATGTAATTGAAGAGGTTTGCGCATGGGCTGTCAAACTGACACACTCAGTTACTGATTTATGACAGGACTGGTTTGGTGTAAATTAACTCACATAGAGGCTGTTCATTCAAAACAATAGCACAGCGAAACAAACCTTAAACAATCTCCTGTTTGCCCTGTTGATGAATGAGGTTGACGAAATATCAAGTGTAACCTTCCTGACTGTGCATGGTCATTAAAATGCACTGCTTTTGGCCAAATGTACACAATAAATTACCACTTATAAATATACTCAGTCGCATGGAGTGTTTTGGAGGACTTGTACACAAGCAGCTAAACAAAATTGTTTCTCCTGGCAGGTGTGATAAATCTTCCCAAAGCTGCTCTGTTCCAGTAAAAAGGACATGCGATCCATGAAAGGTGATACAGGAAGCAATGAACATGAGCCGAAGAGCTGATAATGGCCCGGCATGATGATACAGAATCTGTCCCACAGCATTCGTGGAGCAACTGGTGCACACAGTTTGAACTCTGACTCATCTCCGATGTAATCTCGCAGTGGTGTGGGGAGCTCCATTAAAACTGGACCATGCTGACAATTAAACTTTGAGGCCCATCAATCAAAATGATATTATCAACGGGCCAATGCTCTGACAGGCCGAGCCGGGCCAGAGCACAGAAGACAGCCAAATAATCCATAAACATAATGGGCATCAATATTAAAAAAGATGACAGATGAGACAAGTGACAAAGGCAAGGATTCAATTTCAATTCTCTCTCTCTTATTTATTTATTTCTTTTTTGGCTGCTAGGGGGCCGTATCGCTTCCACAAAGTCATTTGTCAGCCATGAGGCCAATGAGGAGAAGCCGAGCTCGTCCAACATGTGAGCCAACGGCAGTTGTTCCGGTGACGCAGATGACAAAATGAATCAGGCTCGGTACAATAATGACTGCGCTATAAGTAATGATACCATCAAACGCTTTTGTGAGCGCTGGCACAGAAATGTGTTGCGTGCGGTGGCTAACAATGACTTAACATAAAACCCACAAGTTTTAGGTTTTACTATTCATAATCCTAATTTTGACAAAGTTGAGAGGTGTTGCAAAACATAAATAAAGACAGGAAAGCTTTCGTTCTCACTGTGGAGCTCCTCTTCTAACAACAGTGTGTAAATGTGTAGGATCAGAGGAGACCAGTTGCTGGACTTTTGGAGGGAAACGTTCCATTATTGTCTGAGCTGGATTTGTTGGAGCATGTGTTGGTCTAAAACAGGGGCGTTCAATCCTGGTCCTCGAAGACCTCTTTCCTGCACGTTTTACATATTTCTCTGCTCCAGCACACCTGGTTTCAATGACTGGGTGATGAACTTCTGCAGAAGTTGCAGAAGTCTGAATCAGGTGTGTTGTAAGGAAACAAGTAAAACATGCAGATATTATTGTCCCTCAAGGACAGAATTGGACACCCTTGGTATAAAACCTGTACATACTTTTCTGCATTGATGGTACCTGTAAGCTGTCTAAAATATAGGCCTTAATGCATCCCCATACCATCAGAGAGGCAGGCTTTTGAACTTTGTGCTGACAACAGGCTAAATAATCTCTTCTTTTTAGGATGTATGAATTCCATGGTTTCCAAAAAGCAGAATCAGATCTGTTGTTAATGCAGTGGCCCCTGAGGGCCCATCGTTCACGGCCATTCAATACCTTTCAGCCGGGTCCTTTGAGCTCAGCAATTTTTACAGATTCTTGAAATGTTTTGATATTATACAAGAACGTAAAACAAATAAAGCATACTTAATGCTTTCTTATGTTTTGTATTTTTATAGATCACTTAGACTTGGTCATTTTAAAAGTAACTTGCATGCTGAAAAAGTGTGGGCACCCCTGCTGTAGACATTAAAGTTTACCAGATTTTATTAGAGGAACATTATTCTGAAATTGTTCAACTGTTTTCGGTGCAGGTTGTTGCAAACTGCTGAACCCCGGTACATCTTTACTTCAGATAGTACCAGTCTCAACAAAATGCTATTCAAAACTCTGCCTCTTACTAACCTGTTAAATTAACCTACTTTTATTATTTTATTTGTACAAAACGCATTTTCAGCTGTTATTTGTTGTTTTACAGCCTTTGGTTGACCCAACTGTTTTTGGGGATTTTCTTTTGCCACCAAATTGAAAATTACCTTTATTTTCATTGTACAAATCCTAATTTCTCAAACCCCGGTCCAGGGGCCTTTCTGGGCGGAGTTTGCATGTTCTCTCTGTGCATGCGTGGGTTTTCTCCGGGTACTCTGGTTTCCTCCCACAGACCAAAAACATGCATGTTAGGCTGATTGGTAACTCTAAATTGTCCCTAGGTGTGAGTGAGAGTGTGAATGTTTGTTTGTCTCTATGTAGCCCTGTGATGGACTTGTGACCCGTCCAGGGTGTACCCCGCCCCTCGCACAGTGATTGCTGGACATGGGCACCAGCAACCCCGGTGACCCAAAATGGAATAAGCGGGTAAAGATAATGGATGGATGGATGAAATCCTAATTTCAGCATTCGATACATTTACTCTGTACAATCTAGGTTTTTGAACTTTGAAAATCATTCTTTCTTTTATTTACATTTTACTCAACTTCCCAGCTTTTTCACATTTGAGTTCTTGTTTTTCATTCCATTCACAACCGGGTAAAGTGCATTTCTAACTGAGTCAGTTCATTTTACTGAGAGGAAAGTCCCAATTTTAGTTTCAATCCATTTAAATGACCGAGCAGCCAAGACTAATTTTCTTCCCGGCAAACTAATCAGAAAATTTAAAGTTTTTTTATTCTCAGGCTCGTTTGAGAAATAAGTAGACGCTGACATCTCAGTCAGAACAGATTGATTGGTAATGTCTTTATTTATCCCTGCAAGGCAAAACAAAACATGCAGCAGAGCAGTCTGATGCTGTCGGGCTACACCGAGTGCTTTTATCTGCAATAAATTCAGCGTTGCCAAGATTGACTTGACGACACCATAACTCAGGTCGTGTCCTCACATGGGTGGATTTACAATCGGCTGACTCCCATGTTTCAGCACATTCCAATCAGAAATGACAGCTATCAATGGGGGATTTAATTCACATACGAACACATGATCCTATCATTTATAAAAGAGTGAGAACGATTCATGAAGACCAAGAAAAGAAGAATATATACTATATATATACTTCTGTTACAAATAAAGTCCAGTTGTTTTTGTATTGAACGCTTTTTGAATATATACTCTAGTTTTAATGTGGATATCTATGATATTACAGCAGTTATTCTAGAGTTAGCACTAAAAACAAAATATTCAGTAGTTGGATTTTGTTTGCATGTAACATTTTGTTCATATAAAATGCAACAAAAATGGATTGAATTCGGAATTTCTGCAATGCAATGGAAATCAAACCAGACGTTCAAATCATTGCATTGTTTCTTTATATGGTTTTAAACATTTTGTACATCCAGCCCAAACTTCTTCTACCTTTGTAACTGGAAAAAAAGCAGCTTCTATCGAAAGGTAATCCATAAAATAAGGTTCCTTGGTAAACTGAGCTTCTCTGAATGGATTAGAAAGAGCAATCATGGCCCCCAAACATAATTTCTTCCTGCTTCTTATCCTGAGAGGATAAAAACCGACCATCTTCTCTCACCTAACAGCTCAGTGGCTGGAACTTAAAGAATTGGCAGACACACTGTGCTCAGGAAAGGGCCAGTGTGCTGCTTTGAAAACTTAAAAATATATATATTTTCCAACTTGTATATGTCAGTGGACACATATATAAAATTCTAGATAAACGTTCTTTATGATGATGCATAATCAACATGATAAAAAAAAAGCATTGTGGCTTTCTTTGTGGATTTCCTCTGTGTTTTTCTCGCCGGTGTTCTAGTTGTGCCCAACAGAAAAAAATGGATTACGGCTACAGCTCAACATCTAACGGACTATGACGGACTGAGTACTGATTTTCACAGAAATCAAGCACACTGTGCAGATTCCCAACAATACAAACTATTATTCTGTATTTAACTAAACACATAATTTCATAAAAAATAAGGTTCCAGGGCTTAATTTGAGCTGGATCCTGCCGGAACAGGATCCGGGAACTCCCGTATTTTTGGCAGGGTGCGTTACGGAAACTGTTCACTTGGATCCGGTAACTCTCAGGTTTACCATTAATAAAGTTATGAACAATTTGACTGCATCAAACGAA
This sequence comes from Nematolebias whitei, assembly GCF_014905685.2. Classification (NCBI taxonomy): domain Eukaryota; kingdom Metazoa; phylum Chordata; class Actinopteri; order Cyprinodontiformes; family Rivulidae; genus Nematolebias; species Nematolebias whitei. The sequence goes on along the minus strand of NC_056510.1, from coordinate 9,741,755 downwards.
TAAAACTTGTGATATGTAAACTGAAAAGAATTATATAAACACTATTTTAAACGCAACAGCCATTTACGAGCTGCTTGAACCGTGAAGCGTGGCGGTGGGGAGGGGGCGCTGTTGTTGTTGCTCTCCAAAATAGTTCTTGAATCAAGTGTTTACAAATGTAGGTAAACGTAGATGTTTAACAACCTGTTAACATACACCAAAATGCAGGAAATGGCATCTAATTTATTCAAAAAATTCATTGGGAGGACCCACTGACACCCCCTCCCACCACCACCAGATCTAAAGTCTTTTTAGCTAAAAGTAAATTCTACAACACGTGTTTTATTTTATTATTTTGTCTTATTAGTACCTGCTTGTATTCCACCACAATCCGATGCTATAATTGCACCTCCACAGCCACATAAGCAGCAGGATGTCCCACCCTGATGGAAGATTCAGCAGCAGGAGGTTTTAAATAGAGGCAGTGCTGAATATCTTTTCTCAAATTGCCAGAGACATTCTGGACTGGGCGTTCACCAACATCAGGGACTGGTACAACGTTTCACTAGACCTCCCTCTTGGACAGTCTGTTCACCCCTTAGAGTTTCTCACACCAGCAGAGGCGAGTCGTGAGCCACCGACTGAACTGTTAAAATGTGGCCAGAGGATGCTGCTGCACAACTCCAGGCCTGCTTTGACTGCACACACAGGGGTGTGTTAGCCAGAGCAGCCATCCGCTCTCTGGTCCAGAGCTAACACTCGAGGAATAACCAGCCACAGCACTTTTCTACATAAACAGATGTGCAGAAAATGTCACAGTGGTCAAATACATAAAGATGTATGCAGACTAGAAACAGTGGAGGAACAAAGAAGTACAGAAATCTGCTGAATGAGCAAAATAAAGCTTTCAAATCTGGTGCCTTCTCAGTCTTTCCAAAGATAACATAAAGAAAAGGATTAAATATTTATAT
>NC_056510.1:9720098-9725805 GCF_014905685.2 Nematolebias whitei | reverse complement strand
TTACAATTAAAGATATCTTAAATTACGTCATTATTCAAGATATCTTAAATGTATTTGTAGATATCACAAATGAAGTTTTGACTAGTGCCTTTGACTAGGTTAGATTTTTTGGGCCCGAATGAAACTAATTCTGGGAGTCCTCCCCCCCAGAAATTTTTGATTAAAGTAGGTGTGATTTCCTGCATTTTGGTGTATTTTTTGAAGACGCCCAAACACCGGCTCGCAGATCCCCAGGGGTCCGGGGACCCTAGTTTGAGAATCACTGACTTGGGGTATGTGTGGTGTGTGACGCTCAGCTACAACCACAAAAAAAAAAAAAAAAAAAAAAAAAAAAAAACTTAGCAGAAAGTCTGTTAAATTGGCTGAAAATTAGCAATTTGTATGTTTTCAAAAGTGAACTGGTTGTGGTGGCCATCTTAAATTAAACTTGGCTAGAAGGGATAAATATTTAAATATGTACATCCAATATTTTTTAGATGAAACGTTCATGAAAGGTGATATATTTTGCTAAGGAATGGGAGTTGACAACATTTAACAGCAGCGTTTTATGATTAAAGATTTTGTGCAATTTCAATTTAATTAAATTGTTTTAAATATAGAGCCAAGTCACAACAGCAGTTGTCTCAGGACACTACAAAAATATTCACATACACAAAAATGCCAATTAAAAAAGTTATCTATCTAAGTAATCTTTATGCCATATACGCAACTCATACATGTGTTCTCAGCTACTGCCACATCAAATGTTTGGTTAATATTAGAACTATTTAGTGTTTTAATTTCAGTTGGCTGTATTAGCCATCTTGAATCAGACTGACTCCAAACATTAGTCAGTTATAGATGTATATCCAATGATTACTTTGTGATGGTTTCATTAAAATCTTTCCAATGTTTCATGAGATAATTTGCTATAGTTACTACAGTTGCCGGCAATAATAATAATAATAATAATAATAATAATAATAATAATAATAATAATAATAATAATAATAATAATAATAATAATAAAAAGGGAAATGTGTTGAGCTTGTTTTCTCTAAAGATATGCAACTCAAACATTAGTATGAGAGTTGTTCTAAACTTAACCTCCTCTTTAATCCAGTGTAATATTCAGAGGCTCCACTCCTGCTCCGCCTCTGTAAATGCAATTTCAGCGAGTAAATAAACGAGCAAACTGTCCCTCGGCCAATCTGCCATTACAGCTCGTGGAGCGATCAGCTCCTGTGATGTAAACAAACTGTCAGCCACGCCGGGCTCTCCCAAAGCGCACCGTATAAGTTCTCCTCTCAAATCACAAAGCCTTTAGCTCGTGCCGAGTTTTTCCCTCTTTAACGCCACGAGGGATTCGCTCGCTCCTCCTGAGACGATGTGCTGAAACCCACAAATAAACAGCCTTCAGACGTTTACATATGGAGCACGACGCTGCCGAGGGCCTCCAGAGACCGAGCGCTAAGCTCATTTGCACTGTCGATGGGAAGACTCAAAAATGGCTGCTTGGGTTTGTGATTACCGATGAAGGAAGGAATATTCCTAACACAACAGTAAACAAAAATACTTTACCCTACACCGAACGTACACTGATATTTCTACATATTTGTACATGTTTTAATGAGGATGACAGGATGGTGTGCTTATTAGCAGCATGTGTGGGTTTCTCAAATACAAGTATTCCAGAGTGATTTTTATTTATTCATTACTGTTTCATGAAATTTATATGAAAACAAACGCACACCGGTAGATCCATGCCTGTGAACTGTTGTGTAACACTTATCTGCCTTGATATTTTATAAAAATAAAAAAAGTGTAAATAATAAGCATCAAAGTTCATGCTCAATAATCCAGATAGAAAATCCAAAATTCAAATCATGTCATCTGGACGTTTTTTTTTTTTTTTAGATGTTTCTCCCTTCATCCTAAGGACTTCGTCATTGTTGTGGCTCCTCAGACTGATGAAGTCCTTTGGATGAAGGATGAAACATCACAACAAAAAAGAAAATGTCCTGATGACTTGACTGAACTTTGTTGGATTTTCTACCTGGATTATTGAGCATGAACTTTGATGTTTTGAATAACTTTGGTTATGGCTGCCTCAGAGGAGTCGACGGGGGAGAGGGCGGGCCCCAGAAACCATCTTATCACCAGCAAACTGGTTGGTACACTACGTGAGTGTGCTGCTTGTGAGACTCGGTTTGTTTGTGGCTCCTCGGATTGATGAAGTCCTTTGGATGAAGGACGAAACGTCTCAACAAAAGAAACCGTCCAGATGACCCGACTGTCCTTTTTATTATTTACCTCCAACAAAATTCAAACTAAAAGGCTCCACAGTGTCCAGCAGATATTAAAGCTGTGGATTTAAAATCCATATGAAACAACCTGTTCTGGTTTACTGTTTTACCGAACATCTGCAGAATAATTACAGCTGCAGTTACAGTCGAGATAATGAGAAAATGTTCTTCCTGCTGCAGTGGAGCGCAAGACGAACAGGTACTAAGATGCTGCTTTTTTTTTACCCCTTTTTATTGTCTTTCCTTCTCCCATTTTTATATTGCACTTGTCTTTTATTCCGTCCTCCCACCCTCTTTCTTTCCTCACACCTGGGCTTCAGACAAATGCATTTCTGAGAAGCGGTGGCTAAAACAGCTTCTGTAGCATCGTTCAGCCACATGCACACCCTCTAATGAGCTCTGCTAGCTTGCTGTAGTGACAGCTGGTCTGATTACAGAAAGAGAGTTGACCGAAACTGCAGTTTGACAAAAAAATTATCCAACGTAAGGACATTTTTCTAAAAAGAATCTTAACAGTTTAAGGAAATAAATTGGGGAAAAAGGAAATAACTCACAGAACATGACAAAAAATTCAGTGATGTTAATGGTATATTACAGGCCGCAGAAGTGTTCACAGTAGGACTTTAACAATAATTTAACAAGATCAACACTTAAAAACAATTGTTTGTTTGCTCGACATTATAATTATGAAAAAACAAAAATACATTGCTTCGGTGTATAAATTGCAGGCATGCTAATTCATGCAAAGGACTGAAACTTGTACAGCGAAAGTTACAAACTTTTTGATCATCTATTTGGAATGTTTGGAACAAACAAAATACTTAAACTAAATTTGCCCTTTTTTCACATTATTGGTAATATTTCCATGAAATAAAATAATAAAAAAAAAATGTTAGCAAAATGTGAATCAGCACAAATTAAATTTATTGGTGGATAATTATTTTCAGATTAGTTGAGTAAAGTATGCAGATAAAAGTGCTTTGTTTACACTGATTTATATATATATATATATATATATATATATATATATCTGTAAAACTCCTGGGTCAAACTATTTCATGCTGCACATCTTATTGAAGTTTAAGATAATTGTTCTATGTTGGATATTATAGCTGCACATCTTATTAAAGTTTAAGATAATCTTTCTATGTTGGATATTGTAAAGTATTTTTAACATGCAAATCTGACTTTTTCCATGTTTGTTTTCATATTCAGTCTCATAGAAATGAGTCCTCGAGGCTCAGTGGGATTAACCTGTCTAAATAAAGGTTGAATGAATATATAGGCCTAACTATACTCCCCCAAAGGTGATGAAAACTTTGTCCAGTGTGTCATGTCTTAGGGAGCAGATATAATAAGAAATGTTTTCTTCTTCTGCTTCCTTTCGTTTTATGTTTTTTTGTTTAATTTTTTTTCTTTCTAAAAATTGTCATTGTTTTTTATATGAAATGAATAAATTTACAATAAATAAATAAATGTCCAATCAGTGTGTTAGTGTAGCTCGAGAAGCACACGCATTTTGTCTGCATGGTTCAAATCTCGCTGAGGTGAGAAAAGCATCTGAGTGTGTTACTCGGTGAATTTGAATTTGTTTCCCTGACTTCAGTCGTTCCAGTGCTGACGGTTACAACCCAAGACTGTACAACAGGTGGTTCTGGCACAAAGCTAGCACAGTTTCAGTACAGGATGAAAATCTGATCAATTGTCTTATTATTGGTTGTGTGTTTTCATATTATAGAATTCAGCTGCAGCACTTTCACATCCCATTTCTCTCAAATTAGACACCGCAGCTGCGACAGTTGGTTCACATTCATGCACACACATGCACACACACACACATGCACACAAAGCACACAACATTCCCTCTTAAAGTGCTCGCCTGACTCCTCTCTTCCCCCATTTAATCCCAGTCAAATCCTACTATTACACCAAAAAAGTTCCAATCCTCCCATCTCTCACCCAATATCAGCTTTGATTTGCTGCAATTCCACTCCTCTCCCTTACCCCTGATCACACCACCCCCACCACCCCTTCCCCTTGGCCCTGTTTCATTATTTTTGGGATGACAACAGAAAGATATGACAATAAAATCTCTCGGTGCTAGTGAGAGCGAGGGCTGGCCCCAGAGGTGACCCAGTAGCTCTCATCGTCCTGCTTTTCTCCCACTTACACTGAAAGCTCAGACACCCTCACCCCTCAGGCTGCCACTCGCCTCTTACAATCCCCTTCTCGCTGCGCACACAGTCTGAACCTTACTGCCACCCATTTCTAATTTATCTCATGCAGAGGCTCGGCTGCACAAAAACACCCACACCAGCAGAGGAAATCTCAATAATAATTTCAGAGTGGTATGATTGGATACGTTCCCATGGAGAGATAAAGGAAAAGCAAAGCAGCAGAGGTGAGAGATGGAAATGGAAAGAGAACACGTGAGACTGTGAACCCATGTGGATGAAGGGATCTAACAACTTTGCTTCCATCTCATTTGCAGATCCCATCGCTCTAGGTCTAGATTACACGGTTATCCTCATGCCAAAAGAAAGGCTCATCGCACCAAACCTTTCTTAAACGTGAACGCATTGTGTTTAAACAAAGGTCTGATCCTGACCAACACCTCACACAAGTCAAATACCCGATCTCTGCATGTGTTTTACATCAGGATATTTCAGACAAATTGGAGATAAACCCATATTATCCAGAATGGAATGGACTGATCATATTAAGTGTTTAAACTAATACAATGTACTTAAAAAAAAAAAAAATCAAATAAGTTAGATATTGACTTTTATGGCAGAAACACATCTCAAAAAAATTGCACCGTGGGCAACAAAAGTCTGTAAAACCAAGTGGTATGAATTAAAAATAGCTGGAAGAGCATTTTGAAACAAGGTTACTTGGCAACAGGTCAGTGAGAGGACTGGGTTGAAACAGCATTTTAGGAGATGAGCAGAGGTTCATGAGCAGAGGTTCATCAAACTGGGAAAAAATACACTGAATATAACATTTTCATTATGATGTTATTTGATGGAAATTTGGGGAGACATTGACAAGTCCAACATCTACAGTTTATAATGATCACAAAACTTCAAGAATTTGCAGAAATTTCTGAGCTCAAAGGATGAGGCTGAAAGTCAATATTGGGTGGACTGGATCTTTGGGGTCCTCAGGGGCCACTGCATTAAAACAGATCTGGTTCTTTTCCGGGCTACTTCAATGGATCATTGTCTAAACACAGTCCATCCAAAAATGTTGCTTAAAGCTCTATCAGACAAAGAAGAAGCCTGATGTGAACACTAAGCCGTGCCCTCTTTTCTGGACCAATGCTCATTTAAAATAGACTGAAGCAAACTGGAAATCTGTTCTTTAGTCAGACAAATCCATCCATCCATCCATCCATCCATCCATCCATCCATCCATCCATC
>NC_056510.1:9707732-9720088 GCF_014905685.2 Nematolebias whitei | reverse complement strand
ATCCATCCATCCATCCATCCATCCATCCATCCATCCATCCATCCATCATCTTTACCTACTTTTTCCTTTTCAGGTCGTGGGGATCACTGGTGCCCATGTCCAACTATCACCGTACAAGAGGCGGGGTACACCCTGGACAGGTTGCAAGTCCATCACAGGGACACAGAGACAAACGAGACAAACAACCATTCACTCTCTCACTTAGGGATAATTTAGTTACCAGTCAGCCTAACATGCATGTTTTTGGTCTGTGGGAGGAAACTGGAGAAAACCCACGCATGCACGGAGATATCATGCAAACTCCACCCAGAAAGGTCCCGGGCCGGGATTTGAACTAGTGACCTTCTCGCCAAATAGCAACAGCTCTACCAACTGTGCCACTGTGCCTTCTTAGTCAGACAAATCAAATATTCACATTTATTTTAGAAATCACAGACACAATTCTCTTCATACTACAACAAAAATAGAGGGAACATCCAGTCCATTCCCAGCTTGCATTTCAAAATCCTGCCTCCCTGATGGTATGGAGGTGCAATAGTGCTTCTGACAAAGTCAGCTTACACATTTAGAAAGGCACAATTGATGCAGAAAAATATATACAACTTTTAGATGAACATATGCTCCCATCCAAAGAAATCCCATGACTGTTGAACAGCTGGAATCTTACAGACAAGAACTGGACAATTTCCATTCCCACCCAAAACCTCCAGACAAAAATAAATAAATAAACTATTAAAAAGTATATTTTTTTTCATTATCAACTTTAATTATGTTACGTTGTTTTATAAGTTTATTAGATTGGCAAATCATTGCATTCAGATTTTTTCTTTTACGTTTTATACAACATCCAAACTTTTTTTAGAATTGGGGTTGCAAATAAAACAATCTTCTCAGCGGTAATTATTTAATATTGGTGTATTATTGTGCTCGTACATTTTACTTTTTAAATCACCCATTCAAGGCAACATAATCATTTTTACATACAATACCTCATTAAAAACAGAACGCCCAATCTTCATGTTGTTTATTTTCCACATCATCTGCTTTATCAATTTTAGCAACCATGACCACAGTAAATAATGGATCATTATATTGCAAAAGAAAGTCAGCATACAGTCAATCGACGTCTGTTACTACACCGAGAATCATCAATCAGCTAAAGATTCATGTATTAAAGCACTGGGAGAAATTTGTAATTTGACACTTCACATCATTTTGTAATTTCAGCCTTACTGTGTTGGTGGTTTGATGTTAGAAAACAGTTGTAGCCATGGAAACAGAAAGCAGCCTTATGCATTTCTCAGCTTAGGCATTAGACAGGCTGTTTGGTTCATTTTGACAGATAATAATTGTGCCTATGGCTAATTTAAAGTTGCTAACTCTCATGTATAGTTGTAGCCTGCTGGAGGAACCCTGATGACAGAGAAGATGCACAGATTTTACACAACGATCCAGAGTAGAAAGACTAAAAAGGTCCGGCTCATTGGTATGAGCTCTGTTGAAATCCCAGCTGCATCAGTGCCAACGCTGCATTGTGCAGTGTCCCAGAAATAATTACATATTCTAAGTGTAATTATTTTTTAAAGGGTAGTAAAACATGTTTTTTAAGATGAATAAGACAGTCCTACATAATTAAGAGAGTACATTTAATTATGCAAAACTCAAAACTTTTCAGCTCTATGCAAGGTTATAAAATCATAAAAGCCATGACTCAGATAAAGATAATGGATTAAAACCAGGTTTGAATCATAGAAAATTGGGAACACTGACATCCATCTGGTTCTGGACTGGTCTGGCAGTTACAGACAAGCATTCTGATTAGGCTTAGGGTTTTCTTGGTTAGTAGGTCCCATTCACACTGGATTACAAACCCACTTTACTTTTCATAATTAACACCACTTTTTAAAATGTGGCTCAACTGCAACTAGTTTGGAAAACTTTCTTCAGTTTAATGACAAGTCATTTTTAGGTTTTTATGTCTATTTTCTGTTTCACCATGATGCTATCTTATGCCCTCACTATGTGTTCACTCTGGCAAGATTTTTTAGGTCTGCAGTACGGTGAAGCTAAGTGCTAAAAGATAGCATCATCATGCAACTGCCACAGGTATATGAACTTGTTTCTATGACATTTTTATTTATTATTAATAACCTTTATTTAACCAAGCAAGCAAATTACATCATCACAGATCTATTTTGCAAGGGAGGCTTGGGCCTGACATGCATGTTTCCGGACTATGGAAGGAAACCGGAATTAACCAAGAAAACCCACACAAAAGAATATGCAAACACGACACATAAAGACCTTAGGTGCAAACCAGGGATTGAACCCAGGATCTTCTTGCTGTGAGGCAACAGTGCTAACAGCTAAGCAGTCATGTTGCCTCACATTGGTGTGATCCAGTCTTGATTCAGTCATAGCCCTGGCAAGACACCAGTGTGGCCAGTCCTATTTCAAAATGTATTGACCAAACCACTCTGGTACACACAAGCCACCATGCTTTGTCTTTGGGTTGCTACCACGATAATAAACTCCACAACCTTGTTACAGAAGTTTTGTGCATGCTTATAAATGTATTACCTAAACCTATTTCATGACCCAAATGATGTATCTATACCAGGCCTGGATGAGGAACTCTAACAGCACCACAAAATACATTAACCTAGAGTGTGGCATCAAAATTCATGCTCAATCATCCAGGTACCAAATCCAATAATGGTCAATCAGGTCATCTGGACAGTTTCTTTTTTGTGGAAAGGTGTTTCGCCCTCTATCCGGAGGGCTTCATCAGTCTGAGGAGTCCCAAGTAAACTGTTTTCCCCACTAAGCAATACATTCCTTTAGTGGACCAACCAGTTTGCTGGTGATAAGATGGTTTCTGGAGACTGTCCTATCCCCCGTCAACTCCTCCCTGGCAGGCAGCCACAACCAAAGTGGTCCAAGACATCAAAGTTCATGCTCAATCACCCAGGTACAAAATACAATAATGGTCGAACAGGTAGGTTATTTGGACAGTTTATTTTTATGGAAAGACGTTTTGCCCTCTATTCGGAGTGTGGCACATTATATGCAAGTCAATAAACTGTTATACAGCAATTTATAGCAATGGCCGGGATAAGCAGAACTTGTATAACATTTAACTTTGATTTGTGACCTTGACCTCAGAGCTCGGGTGATGAACAGATTATGAAACATGCTGTCTAGTGATGATGCACATGCGTATCAAGTTTTGTTAATTTATCTTGAGCACATTGGAAGTTACGGGCCAGAAAAGAGAAAGTTTAATGACGTACGTATAGATGGACGGATCATAAACCATAATCTGCCCCGCCTTTGATGGCATATAAACAAGGAAAGATGACATGGGGCAAATGTTCAAAGCTATAAACACAAGAAGACGTGACAAGAATGGCAAATGCAACAGCAAAGACTGAATCCTTTACTGAATCAACAAAAAGCTGAGAGTTGTACCGGTCCAAATGTGTGGACATAATATATTAGAGTTGTAATCCAAAGGTAAATTGGGTACTGAGCTCACTAAATTCTTTATTCACAAGTCAAGTGTCGGTCTTGACAAACTCACCTCATTTCCCATGTTTGTATTTGAACTGTTGTCTGATCAATAAAGTGATAGAAACCTTTCCGACCTTAGATACTTTGGAAAAATAATAAGGTTGGCTCGGTTCTATTTTCTGTTCATCAGCTTTGTCTGTTCAATGAACTAATAAAAATATACAAAGCCAGACGATCAAAAGTATAGAGCCGGAAAGTTATACTTGGTGGTATGGCACTCAAAACACATTTCTGCTCTAGTTCACATTTACCATCGGATGACTAAATCTCTCATATATTCAGTCTATAAATGAGACACAAACACAAATGGTGCATATCATGTTATTAAAGCATTTCAATTTACTGCACAAGGCACAAAGAAGTCTACCATCAAACAATCAAGTAATTGTGTTCAGAATTTCAAACATAGCATCACCTTATTTGTCTCCGAACATTTCAACTTATCTATACATATTTCCAAGAAATACAAAAATATAAACCTACCTAAACTGGCGTACAGGTGAACAGCTATGCATATCAAAATGCTAACCTCAAAAAAGTCTCATTGTTCTGTTTATAGTCCAAGATGTTTACTGTACTTCTGCAATAAAGAGTGTTCCTTTGGATATTGGTGCAAAATGTCAACTTCAGTAAGAATCTGACTTTTTAACGAGACTGGAAGCCTATCTGCCCTTCGGCTTTCACCTGCCTATTAAGGTGGAACATATTGGCTCGATAGGTTTTCTGTGCGTGTTAGATTTGCAGCATGGAATAACTGAATAGGACACACACACACACACACACACATATGGGTGGGCTGGTGGTAGCAAGCCTTATCACTGTGGCACAAAGTGGGAAGATTAGATTACTCACTACCCTAAACCTCTAACTTGGTTACCATGGCAATAGCAATGTGACTGGGGCAGCAGCTCGCCACTTTGGAGGCTGTTGGATAGAAGAATCAGCAGGGGAACCAAAGGTCAGCCTGCCATTTCAGCTTCTATTCTATTCCATTCTATTCTATTCAAGTTTAACGGCCTGTCCCGTTCTTTAATTGGACTAATTCCTTTTGTTAATTCTGTTCTACTGTGTAGCATTTAAATAACAATCTGGTTCATTTCATGCATGCCCCGTTGTCTTTGGGTTACCATGGAACTTTATGGTTTTCTTCAAGCACAAATAGTTGCGGTAGCAGCTAACTGTAGCACTTCTCGTACAGCCTGGACCACTCGCTACAGGAATAATACAATATTTATGCTGGATCAACCACGTAATGCAAAACAGAGTGTGAACTGCTGTTTAAAAACAAAAAAAAACTCAACTAGCTTTAAGGTGACAAAACCCTCAGACTGTATTGACATGTAAACAATCAATGTTCAAAGTTATGCACACATTTTTGGAAGTGAATCTGTTTTCAGATGGGAACAATCTACTTTGTTCTTGGCTGTATTCAAGCTAGCTATAAGATTTCAATCTGGTCAGAATTAAATTCTATTTTCTAAACTCTGTGTTTAAAGAGCTGTCTACAACAGGTAAGATACCAACTGTTCCCAACTGTTCTACATAACCCTACTTTAACATTTCTAAACTACCTTTTTAGGATAAGTTACTAGAATCTTTGCAAGCATTTAATTTGGATTTGTTGCTCCGCAATATTTGAGAAGCCAATAAAACAGTAAAGTGTTTTGTGCTACTGCATAATGCTATTTTTGTGCATTGTTGCATGCCAACTATGGAGAATCGATTGATATTGAATTCATAATTGCACCATAGTGGAGCCTCAGCCTTAATTCAAACTAATGAAGTGCTGGCAAATCCATAGTGCTGTAGGTCTGATCATTGGATTAATTACCCCAGTCAGGATAATGTATTTCAATTACAGTGTTCATCTTTTCATTACTCAACAAGCACAAAAAAAAATATTTATTGTAGAATGACTAAACAATTCATCTCACAAGACCCTCGGAGCATGTGGAGGGGCATTAAGTGCATAACAGATTATAAAGGAAGGAGTGAACAATGCCCCAAAGACCCATCTCTGCCTGATGCCCTCAACAAGTTCTATGCACGCTTTGAAGACCCGAACAGACCACCCAGCACCAGACTCACCTCACCACCGGATGAAGAGCATCTCAGCGTGACCTCAGCCGAAGTAAGGAGTACTTTCAGGAGGATTAATCCGCACAAAGCAACCGGCCCAGACAACATCCCCGGAAAAGTGTTGAAGGAATGTGCTGATCAGCTCTGTGAGGTGCTGGCAGACATCTTTAACACCTCACTTACCCTGGAGACAGTTCCCACCTGCCTGAAGACTGCCACCATCATCCCAGTCCCAAAAAGCTCTACAGTGACTGGTCTGAATGACTATCGGCCAGTGGCCCTCACCCCGATAGTCGCTAAATGCTTCGAAAAACTGATCATGACTCACATCAAAACAACCATCAACATCAACGAGGACCCTCATCAGTACGCATACCGTGAGAACCGATCAACAGAGGATGCAATCTCCTCTGTGGTCCACACTGCACTCAACCACCTGGAGCAGAAAAACTCTTACGTCCGTATGCTCTTTGTGGACTTCACATCCGCCTTCAACACCATGATCCCCCAAACCCTGATGGACAAACTATCCACACTAGGACTGAGCCCCTCCATCTGCAACTGGGTACTAGACTTTTTAACAAACAGACCACAGTTAGTGAGGATCCACAACCTCTCCTCCTCCACCATAACCCTCAGCACTGGCTCTCCTCAGGGATGTGTGTTGAGCCCCCTTCTGTTTACTCTGCTCACATATGATTGTGCAGCTACCCATCCAGGCTGTCACATTGTAAAGTTTGCAGATGATACAGCGGTGGTGGGATGCATCACAAACAATGATGAGTCCAGCTACAGGCAAGAGGTGGAACACCTGGAGAGCTGGTGCAGAGAGAATAACCTTCACATCAATGTGAAGAAGACAAAGGAGATGATTGTGGACTTCAGAAGGAACAAAAACATCTACACCCCCCTGAACATAAGAGGATCTGCGGTGGAAGTGGTCTCCAGCTACAAGTACTTGGGTGTACACATGAATGACAACCTCAGCTGGAGCAACAACACCACCAGCCTGATCAAGAAAGCTCATCAGAGACTCTACTTCCTCAGACGGCTGAGGCGAGCTGGTCTGGGAAGCTCAGTCCTCACCTCCTTCTACAGGTGTGCAGTGGAGAGCATCCTGTGCTCGAGCATCAATGTGTGGCATGGAGGCTGCACAGCTGCAGAAAGAAAAGCTTTGCAGAGAGTCGTGAAGGCTGCACAGAAATCTGTTGGAATCAGCCTCCCCACCATCACAGACATCTACACCTCCAGATGCAGGAAGAGGGCCACCTGCATCATGAAGGACCCCACCCACCCAGCACACACACTTTTTGCCCCACTCCCCTCAGGAAGGAGGTTGAGGAGCATTAAGTGTAGAACCACTAGACTGAGGAACAGCTTCTACCCTGAGGCTGTTAGACTCATGAATCTCTAACTAGAATAATCACTGTGAAAAACCATATCATGTTGCTGCTGATCTGTTTCATGTTGCTGCTGATCTGTTTCAATGTTGATGTGTTCATGCGTGCACATCTGCTCACAGACTCATGTTCATGTTTGTGCTGATGTTCAATGTTTTATGTTATGAGTGCTTAGTGTATATTTAGTTGATGTTTTTCTTAGTTCATATCTTAGATGTTATTACTGTTTTTCTTATACATTTTATTGTTGGATGTAACTGGGACCCTGTGTACATAATTTCGCTCCACCACATGTACCACATGAGGTGCGAATGACAATAAAGAAACTCTGACTCTGACTCTGACTCTGACTCTGACTAAAGGCATGGCTATGTCAAAATAAATAAAGAAAAACCAACCTAAGAATAAAAGCATATCCTATCATGAAAAACAACATTAATCACTCAGTCAAAAACATACATCATTGATCACATTTAGCTTGAGCACTTTTTGCTCTCGTTTCATTTAATACACCACAAAACTAAAAAAAAAAATGTTCAAAATGCCAAATTGAAGTTGGTAAATTATGCAAAATTACAGAGAGCACAAACCAAAACTTTAAAGCAGATATTTTCTTTTTTTTTTTTTTATCTGCATGTCTACAAACATTTTCCACCCTTTGTTCAATTGTACAAAATATGATTAAAGCTCCAGTGTTTCAAAAACAATCATTTTCAGTTTTGAGTTACAAAAGACAGTGTTGGCTGATGTTTGTATACACATATTTTACTGATGGATAACAATGTTTTCACTGACTATTAATATGCCTTGGTTATAGAACTGTCACTTTCATGCATAATTTTATCCATAAATTGGCCTATAAACATGGACAGAAAAAGTTTTTTTCTTCATGTATTTGTGACTTAGACCCAAAGGTGTAGAAACAATACAATAAATAAATAAACTAAAGAAGTTGCAACAAAACAACACTGGTACTGAACATAAAACAAAACAGAGATATGATTATAGCAACAACATTAATCTGGAAATGAACCGGAGAAAACAAAACTTACATGTCAGGGTGATTACAGATTGAATGCAGCTGGGTGTTTGCAGATGGACAGCAGGTGTGGGCTGCAGAATATGCCAGTGTTTACATTAAGATGATTTTAAGATGAAAAAATGACAGAGATATGGTGTGTTTGGTCAAACTTTGACAATATCCATCCATCCATTATCTTTACCCCCTTCTTTCTTTTTGGGTTGTGGGGGTCACTGGTGCCCATGTCCAGCCATCACTGTGCGAGTACACCCTGGACAGGTTGCAAGTCCATCACATAGAGACAAACAACCATTCACTCTCTCATTCACACCTAGGGACAATTTAGAGTTACCAATCAGCCTAACATGCATGTTTTTGGTCTGTGGGAAGAAATCGGAATAACCAGAGAAAACCCACGCATGCACGGAGAGAACATGCAAACTCCACTGAGGTAGGTGCCCGGACCAGGATTTGAACCAGGGTAACCAGGTCACTGAAAGGCACCAACTCCACCAACAGTTCCACCATGCTGCCATGAAAACATATGCACAATTAATCTGGCATGATCTGTTGGTGCTCATAGTATGTGTTGTGGATGACTGTCAGCTACTACCTCACAAAAGTTTAGCTCCATGTCTGTAAAAATTCCTGAGGTATAGCTATTTTTGTGTAGGCTAAGGTTGATTATCTGTAGTAGCCATGTTTAATTTGGTAGACTGGAAAAGTGAATCAGTTGTGGATGTATACAAATGGATTGGCTTCTGCAAGTTTTGTTAAAATCCATCCAGTGGTTTTTCAGATTAAAAAAAAAGAGAATAATATTTGATCAGTTAGTGCACAGAGTAAACTTTGGCACAGAGTAAACTTTGGGGATCACTGTATGTCTCCACCACCCCAAATTTTAGTTCAGTAACTGCCAAACAGGCTGAGTTATGGCTATGTCTGCTATGGTGGCCATCTTGAATCAATTGCAGAGGTTAAGTCAATGATTACTTTCTGAAATTTCCATTAAAATCCTTTTCATTCATTAGACATTTTGCTCCAAGTACAGACAAACAAGCACGAGCAAAAACATTATCGCTTCACTCCTGGCGGTGGGCGATAATGAACAAAGGCAGTTAGTGGAAAAGTCGTAGTAAACAGTTTTAATTAGTCCGCAGGCTGCACAGTTTCTCCCCAATGAGGACTCACAACGAAGTTATTCTTTCCCATTTGGACAGCGAAATGACGGTAAAGTTGGGGACACTGTTCTGACCTTGACAAAAACACTTCATTTAGATAAGCGTTGGCCTTGAACCTGCATTCAGATTAGGTCACTCCAGTGCCTGCAGCTCACACAGCGTGACGGTTTAAATCTCTGACTTTAGAACCGGGGGCAGCAGAGTTCTGCTGACTCATCACTAGAGTCGTGTCTGGTTCTGGCTCCCATGGAATTACATTTACTAGAAACATTTGGAAAAGGTTCAATTTTAGTATCAAACAGTGACCTGAAGTCCACCACTGAATAATTAAAGTGAACTGGTTTGGAAACACATTTTTAAAGTTCTCTCTATAAAGATGCAACAGAGATTTGGATCAGTTTGAGTTTACAGCTTTTAGTGGGGGACCTGCCTCTACAGATGGGAAGACATCTGTAGGACAATAAACTTTCTCGTGTAGTTCCAACTTTTTGTTTTCTCATTCCCCTCAACAGGTAAACGGTTTCTTTTTGTACCTGAAATATTTCCATTGTGAATAGAAGCTAACAATGAGGATGGATTGCTCTGGTTTTTAATGGATACCTAGAAAAGTAAGAGGGCCCTTCGGTATCCCAGCATGTCCCTTCAGATTGTATGGTATGTATGATGGCCAAAGAAGGAAAAACCTCCAGAATATGTCCACCTTGTTAAAGAAGATGAAGTTGGGTGTTTGAGACTTCTCTGGTAACTTAAAACCAGACCAGGAAGCAATGTCGACTGGCAGCAAAAAGGTCTTGGATTCAATTCCTAACATGGACCTTTGTGAATGTCTGTATTTTCTCCAGGTACTCAGATTTCCTCCCAACATAAAAAAAAAGGGTAACAAAAAAAAAAAAAATACAAACAAGCAAACACATGTACTAGGCTAATGAGTGACTTTAAATTAGCAAAAGATTAATGTTAGCAGGGAAATTATTAATACTTTTGGTTTGAAATCGAACTATGCAATACAGTATTCTCTCGATATGTCACGGTTCGACTTTCGCAGACTCACTCTGTCGCAAGTTTTCAGCGTAAGATTTTATACACGACTATCAACTTTAATATTACTCATGTGGTTGGGATGGTACAGGATAAAAAGTTAATGGGAGCGGATGGGAACCAACTAATGGGACAAAAAAACAAATACAATTTGGACAGGCGCCACCATTTTTTTTTTTTTTTTTTCCCATAACCTTACACTGTAACGCAAGTCAAAAGAACTACACGGCCCAGAAGCCAACAGTGCTTGTGGTCGCTGCTTTCTGCTGAAATTCAAAGAACGGCATTGGAGGGAGCAAACACTCACGGAGAAAATTATGTGGTAGAAATAGATTAGCATCAAAAAGTCAGAAGTAACGATCAATCTATTGAACTCACAGAACTGGCCTTAAAGTCACAAATAATCCTGAAGCTGAACTCATCCTTCAAGTTGTAGCATCTTCACTGGTACCCATATAAAATTTTGCAGTACATATATGTATGTTGTTAAAATTACATATGTTTAAGAGTTTAGAACAGTGCAAGAGTGTGGGAAGAGTTTATAAAGTTTTAAAATATATATAAACACTAAAATAATAGTGTTCCTACTTTGCAGATTTTCACATATCGCGGGGAACGTAACCCCCGAGATAAGTGAGGGTATTTTAAATTTCCATCTAAAATACCATGATACAGTTAAGTTCTACTGTCAGAATGTCATACTGGCTCATTTCTGCTTGACGTCCAATGATTTATTAAAATTTCAAGTTTTATTTTTTCCTCATTCTCAAACACATTGCAGTTTCTGAGAAATGACAGTGTGGGTACATACTTTTTCTTTTAGGTTTCAGCTTTTGTTGTTCTTTTTTCTCTTCTAGATCATGTGAGAGCAATTCAATTTGCTCACTGTACAATCTGATTTGGACCAACGTCTGATTTGGACTGAAGGGGCCATGTGACCGGACTCGTGTCCAAAAGGCTCTCTCTGCCTGCACGGTTGACTTGTGTTCTTACTTATCAGATAAAAAAAAAAAAAGAAAAAGAAAAGGCAAGTACACTCACTCTCACACTTGCAAGGATGAATGCACCCATGCGTGCACTTCACACTACGCACAGTTATTCACACATTCTGCCTACAGCCAGTGAAACTGGCAACTTCCTGGCTTGCTCAGGCTTTATGTGTGCAGATTTATCTCCGACCATTAAAATAAATTTGATTTTCACCACGATAGGTCTCCACTGCTGCCTTCCTCACTACAAGTCCAAGACATCTTTTACAGCCACTTGCTTTAACCTTCTCCCCTGCTCGTAAAACACCAGCAGCTTCTTCCACCTTTGCCAGACCCCTCCCTTCCTCTCCTCCTCCATCTCTTCTACTGTATCTCTCCATCTATTCTGACCTCTCCTTTGATTCTATCTTTATAGGGAGTGTTTGTTTCTCCTCCTCGCGCCCTTGCCCTCGAGTTCCCACTTTCACTCCTCTGAAGCGAGAATATACCCTCTGCCCCTGAGCTGTTATTTCCTAATTGCGTCTTTTCCTCCTGAATGATCGATTGGTCCGATTTATCCAACAGTTGGAAGAAAGAGATGATTGTTGAGTTTTTACTTCTAACTATGGGTACACACAGATGTGAGCATTTATAATGAGCTTTCATGCTGATGTAAAAATGTATATCTTACCATTATTTTTAATTTACTTTGATAAGACAATGCAGTTTATAACTTCTCAACTGATGGCTAAGTTATTATTATTTTTTTTTAATAGTTTAAATGCTTGTTCAACGTTCACACGATTGTCCTAGTTGATTAAAAGTTGTGTACATTTTTGTTGCAATTGGGCCACATCTGTTCGTTCTTCATTGACAAGATGAGTGCTTTGTCATATATAATATTCAATTTTATTTATAAATGTTTAACCAAAATAAATAAATAAATATACATATATATATATACATATATACACATATATATATACATATATATACATATATATATATACATATATATACATACATATATATACATACATATATATACATATATATATATATATACATATATATATATACATACATATATATACAT
>NC_056510.1:9619613-9707332 GCF_014905685.2 Nematolebias whitei | reverse complement strand
ATATATATATATATATAAATATATATATATATATATATATATAAATAATTCTCTTAAATTTGGTTCAGAATCCTACTCTTGTCTTTTTTCTGCAATGTTTATTTCAATCTGCAATTCTATTTTTAGCCTTGCTAGCCTTTAGCTATATTTAGATTTTATTTATTTTGTTCCCGCTTGTATTTAGCCATCCTTTCGCCATGCCTAGCTTTTGTTTACGGTTTTGCTATTTTAGCTATATATTTTGTTTAGCTTTTAATTAGCATTCTGCCACATTTAGAGTTTAGCCATATTTTGCTACTTTTAGCTTGTAACTACCTTTTTGCTACTTGCAGCTTGTGTTTTGTTAGTTTGTTATCTAGTTAGCCATTTGCTACATTGAGCGTTTAGCTGTTTTTCAACAATTTATTAGCATTTTACAACTTGTTAGATTTTTCCAATTTTTTTGCTAGCTTATTTTAGCTTCAACAACTTAAGTTTCAGATGTTCTGACAAAATTCAACAAAAATATTCAACCACTGTATTTTCACAGGGAATGTTAATTGGTTCGTTACACAATTAGATTATTTTTTTTATTTTTGGGATCACAACTGTCAAAACTGTATTGGATGAAATTTTTCTTAAAGCAAACGTTTGATGTAGTAGTTTGCTTATTTTTACTTAAGTTTAGCTTATAGAAAGGGAAATATATGAGTTTGTTAAAATGTTAACAAGTTAAATCTTTAGTAAATTATTGCCCACCTGTAAAGGTAAACAGCATTAAAGTTTTGGCATGCGTTTGTATTAATTTATCTGTAGCATTAGCAAAATATCTCATGAACCACTGGACAAATTGAATAATCTAAAACTCTTTAACATTTGAATTTGGCGCAATTGAAGATGGCCGCCACAGCTAATTAATTTAGCCAACATAAAAATGCCTGTAACTGTCAGTTTTACATATACTGAGTTGAACTTGGTGTGGTAGTAGCTGAGAGTCATCCTCAACACGATCGAGCTCTATCATACCTCGAAAGATCTCATATCCCATGAGATCACGCATTTTTAAGGTTTTGAAGAAAACTCCTATAACTTTACCTTTTGTCATTGTAAGATATTTTTAGTTTAAAACATTTAAAACATAAAAGCAGAGGATGCTATTAATTAATATACTATGTATATTATTTATCAAGCTTCTGTACTTTTATCCTTAATTTAAATAACTCACTTTAAAACAAGTATGACATCAGAGAAATACTAAACAAACAGTCCACGAGTGAAGTTGGATACATAACGCTTATAATATGATAAACATAAACATGTAAACAAAAACACAGAGCTTCAGAACCGTGAGCTGCTCTGGTGGTCGAACAAACTGTTGTGAGGAAACTACGAGTCAGTGAGGACTTGATTTATCGTCCAGACTCGCATGAATGCCAAAACAGGAGCGCAGGCGACGACGCTCTTCGTCACTTTTACTGACGTGTCTGAACGAAGCCGTAAGGAACATTTAAATTAATGTAAACCGAGTCTGAATGACTGAATGCCTTTGGTTTAAATCAGATGGAACTCATGTCGCATGTTACTGGGACAGAAAGAGGACATGGATGACTTTGCAAAATGTTGCTTAGAACTGTTAATTTAAACATTTTTAGCCACTTAAGTTTTTTTTTTTTTTTGGAAAAACTTTACTCGAAATTGTAGAATAAACTGTTAAAGTATAAATATTGGATAGCTGGTGTTGTACATTAGATTGGAGCAAACGGTTATTGGCTGCCACTATGAATATATATATATATATATATATATATATAATTTATTTTTCAAGCACATAGATGTTCAGCAACCCATTAAAATAAACCACAATACAGGAAACTTGCATCTACTTTACTCAAAATTTTCTGGGGGAGGACCTCCAGACTCCTCCCACCACCCCGCTGACGGCTATTTGCATTCCGGCGTCAATTTGTCCACACATTAAGTCCCGTTACCTGGTATGACTACTGCTGTTATGATTCTGTTCAGTTTTATGTTAAGAGTTTTCTGTAATAATTTGAAGTGAGTACATTTATGTTCACTAAGGTAAAGTTTTAAAGTCGTTTTTGATAGTGTTAATTTTCTTTAAACTGTAATTTTTGGAAGATGAAATTAAAACATTTTGTCAATAAAGTGTGTTTTGAATGAAAACTTTCCCACGTTTAAAAGTATAAAAAAAAATTGTATTAACACTAATTTTCCAAAGTTTTCCAGCTTATTCAGTCTGCATTTGACATCATTCGGTCAGACTTATTCCATCTCAAGCTGGTGCTAAATGCTGACAAAACCAAAGGGATGTTGTTTTCCAACAGAACGTCAGTGCCAGCAACTTTTCCTCCTGTCTCATCCATGCATGGTGTTCCTATTGAGTTTGTTGATTCTTACAAATACTTGGGAATTTTGGTCAATGCACCTTTTCTTTTAAAGCCACATGTTGAAAACTTAATAAAGAAACTGAAATTAAAACTGGGTTTATTTTTCAGAAATGGATCTTGTTTAACTCTGAATGCCAGAAAAAGTCCTGTAACCGCTACCTTCCTACCGAACATGGACTATGGTGACATTAATTACATGAATGGCCCAGTCAGCTCCTTGCAGTTGTTGGTTGCTGTTTACCATGACACGCTAAGATTTATGACTAGCTGTACTACCGTGCCCATCACTGCACTCCTTGGCCAGTTGGTCATCATTATCTACATCTAGGCTCTCACACTGGTACATTTTCATCTATAAATCACTCTTTGGTCTGATACCTTTTTATATCTCCTCTCACTTATGTCTTCAGTGCAGTTACAGCCAGGCCATCATTACCTGTATTCCCTCAGTGCGAACTGGACTTGGCAAAAAGGCCTTTTCCTACTCTGCTCCTGCAACTTGGAACACCTTGCAACAGGAACTGAAGTTGTCCTCCTTGATTTCTTTAAGGGGGTTCAAACATTTGATAATGTCAATAGAAAAATCAAAGCAGACATGTTCTTGTTTTTAGTATTTCATCCTGTTTTACGGCACCCTGGTTTATTGTTTTTATACACTACTCTTATTTTAACTGCATTTGTACTGTAGTTTATTGTTGTTATTGTCTGTACTTTATATGTTCTGTCTAGAACAGGTCCCTCTTGTGAATGAGTCCTCGTGGCTCATTGAGACCGGCCTGTTTAAATAAAGGTTGAATGAATGACCATTAAAGAACAGGTCTCAAGTATTTATATTACACAAAATTTCCATTGCATTAAAGAGACACATTGAAGAAAATTAAGAAAAATAAACATGAGGGTTCTTAGGGGGTTCCTGAATCCAAAAAGTTTGAGAACCCCTGCCTTAAAGAAAGGCTACAGGCCTAATTTATTTGGTTTTGCTGCAGCTTTTTAAAAGTAATTATCACTTCGCTAAAATTTTAAACAGCGTTCATTTTCTATTCTTGCTTGTAGATTTGATTCTAGTGAAAACAGAAAACGAAGTCTGTGCATGCTTTGCTCCTTTACCTCTTTAAGTCAGCTTTTAGGAAGTGAAAGCTGACAACAAGCAGCTCCTTCTATACACCAGAGCACTCAGTCAGATGCAGCATGCATAGTGTTACAAATGCAGCACGATGCTGGAGTCACTTTGTATATTCCATGAGTGAGCACACTCCTTTCACAAAATGCATGTTTCATTCCTGCCTCAAACGCCATCTCTGTGAAACCAACCCGTTATCTGGTTTTGTGACCTTCTCCAGGCCACCCCCCTCCCAAACCCCATCTTATGTTTTTGTTTCTCTGGTTGATCCAACTCCAGGGTTATTTCTGTTTGTACAACCATCTCTCTGCTGTATTTATCTATTTTAATTCATGTTTTCAAATGACTGCAGCTCAGGGAGTGGTGGCTGAAACTGAAAATGCACGAGTAAATCTGCATCAGGACAGCCACAATACGTGCACGATGATGCTAATGGAGAGACCTTGGGTGCACCCTGAGAGTCATGGTAGAATTTAAATTTGAAGATGTTAGAATTTGTTTCCTCGATTTATTAAACAGTGCACACAGATTATGAATATATTCCTTTCTTTTTAGTTATTCTGAGTATGGAGTGTTGCTAACAGATAACAAAATAAATCATCGTTTGTATTCGGTAACAATAAAAACTGACAAAAAAGACTAATTGTTTTTTCCAGGGTCACCAACTTTAAAAACTTGTAAAATACAAACCTAACTTCCTGCCGGCTGCAGAAAAAATATATTTGGACTACTTTTAACCCAAACAAGTCGTATTCTGAACTAACCAAGATAAACTGCCAAGTAAGACAAGGACAGCAATTTATTTAAATTATACAAATGTGCTTTTTTTTCCTTTTTTAAACTGTTGACATGATCGAACAATGTGATAAAAAAAAATTCTATTAATTTTGATAAATATCACAGCTTGATTTAGTAATTTGTGGAAGGCCCCTAAACCCTCGCCTCACTTCTGGTATTAAGTTTCCATCTTTTTCCCCCATCCACACCAAAAAACAACAATAGACACAAGAGCTGCTGCACATTGTAATAATGCAAATCTGTGATTATGTATGCTTTAATAGTTGAGGGAACTGATTCTTATGACTTCAAATTTTATTTATACCTATGACTACCCTGTGGGGGGGGGGGGGGGGGGGTAACCTATTAAGTCAGCTGAGTCACAAAAATGGCATTTATATGTAAAAAAAATAGGCAAAAACCTTGGGGCCTCCTCATCTCATCATAATCATCTCTTCCCTTTCAGAGTGAATCTTTTTTCAGCTCCTATCACTCATTCAATATCATTGAAAAGATCAACAATCAGGAAAGAAAATCAAGACCTCTGCACACCAAGTTTGTCTGATTTTTAGTAAATATTCTGAAAAACAAATGCATACAGAGATCTAGTCTCCAGTGCGTTGCACTGTTTTGTGTTCACAACTTTAGTCTGAGACAAAATATTATTAACCCATAAGAAACTGCTGCTTTTAGTTTTCATAGTGGGCAAAAATAAATACACAAAAAAGTTCCTGGAGAAACTTCGACAGGGACCGCCATACTGCTGCTAATATACAATTTTGATTTGACTATACTACTGCTGCTATTGTTGTTTGGCATATTGTCTTTGTACTAGTGCTTAGTGTATTCCTAGTTTTAGTGTATTTCTGTCACAACGGGGCTGGTGCACCCAGTGGTTCAGGCAGGCAGTCAAGCACTCAATTTAACAATAAAGAAAAAGGCTGACAGGGCCGCAAAACTTGTAGATATAATCCAGGGGTAGGCACAAGGAGCAGACCATGTCATCAAAAGACAAGAGACAATGCCAGGACAAAGGGTAAGACAAACACACAGGCTTAAATACAGAGACTAACGGGGACTAACATACAACACCTGTAAGGCTCACAGGTGTGGGAAATGAGATAATGAGACACAAGGGAGCAGGACAGAGACTGAGGACGCAGGACATAAATACAACACAAGATGGAGCCAGAGACCAGGAAAACACAAACCCTACAATTTCTTAGTTCATACCTTAAATCTTATTACTGTTTTTTTTTTTTTACAATTTGTAATTTTGTTGGATATAATGTAACAGGGACCCTGTGTACACAATTTCATTCCACCACATGTACCACGTGTGATGCGAATGACAACAAAGAACCTTGACATGACTATGTGTTTAGGTCCACTCTCAGTTACCACTATACCAAATTTCAGCTGAATATCTTTAAAAATGTCTGAGTTATCATAATTTTTCTCATTTTAGTTAAGGTGGCCATCTTGAATTCTTTATTTGGATTGAGTGTTTGATGGGAAATGTTTCCAAATATAGCCATACAAAATTTAAGCTCTATATGTGTGAAAATAGCTTAGTTAAAGCCGTTTAACTGTAGCTTTAGGGGACATCTTGGATTTTTGATTTGGATTCAGTATGTGATGGGAAACGTCCTCAGCCATCACAACACCAACTTTTAGCTCAATATCTCTAAAATTAGCTGATTTATTGTATTTTTACTTTTTACGTCAGGTGGCCATCTTGGATTTTTTTATTTGCATTAGGAATATGAAAACTCACTCTTAGCTACGACCAGAGCAAATTTCAGCTCAATAGCTCAAAGCATGATTGAGTTATAGCAGTTAGAAGCTGTCGAGTTCCTTTAGATGTTTTGTCTGGGAAAAATGTCGTCTTTGTTAGCAAATTACGTTGCCGTGGTAACTCGAAACACCAATAAAAGCAATAGCACACATCAAAGTGCAGAGCCAGTTATTTTGATGTAAGTATACGTTCCGGTTTGGGTACATTACAGTTGACGGAAGAGTAATATATAAAGTTAAGAAACCTTTGTCAGGTGGATAATAATAGGTGCTGACACTGACTAGGCAGTCCCCAATTAGTAAGAAAAAAAAAAACTGATCTAGCTGATCTCAAAAACGTGTTAAGAGCAAAGAAAGTGTCACAAAAGCTGCAGAAACAATATATACACATTTCTGTCGTCCAATGACTCCAGATGACTTGGAGTGTGTTTGAGGCAAATATAAAGCAACTACAGTTTTGTCTGAACATCATCTCCTCAGATCATCTTCTCCTTCCTCACACAATCTTCATATAATCTTAATATCTGAACTCCAGGGATTCATTTACTGCCATCAGCAGAAGCTTCATGTTGCACATCAGTTCAGTTGGGAAGATCAAACCCAATCTGACAGCAATTCAAGAAATATTATAAATTTAATCCATCCATCCATTCATCCATTATCTTTAACCGCTTCTTCCGTTCTGGGTCGTGGGGTTCACTGTATCTAATAGTCACTGTGCAAGAGGCGGGGGACACCCTGGACATGTCTCCAGTCCATCACAGGGTCACAGATACAAACAAGACACCTACTCTCTCACACCATTCAGCCTAACATGCATGTATCTATGCACAACAAAAAATAAAAAAGAAAGAAAAAGCTAAGAATTTAACATCCGCTAAAATGTTTAGTCAGTATTATGTAGACACAAAGTATATATTTTGTGTGCAGAGGCCTTCACTCCTTCACATTCAACGGCATGAGGCAGAAAATGAAACGTTTGTTAAACAGGAAAGCTGAGAGAAGGAAAAAAAACAACACTACTGTTTTTATAGGATATATTATAGATACCATATTTTCCTCCAAACACCTCACACTGTTCTATAAGTTGCATCAGTCCAAATATGTCTAATAAAGTGGAAAAATCCATAAATGTGTCACTTTGCCATATACATTGCTTCTATTATGTGTTACCGCCGACAACACGGAAAGTTTGGCCGGTGTTGTGCCAAAATTTGATTGGCTGCCAAATGGCGGCCGTGGGAGCATGCACGGGTTGATTTTAACAAGAATTTAACAAGATTAACACTTAAAAACAATGATTTGTTTGCTTGAAATAATAGCAAAGGTGTGTCTCAGTTTACCTTTTCCTTAATAAATGCACTTTGACGGTCAAATCAGCTGCATTTCAAAAGTATTCGCTGCTTCGGTGCTCTGGGAGCGTGCTCTGAGGGAGGAAATCAGGAAGGAGGAACACTGCGCATTTCTTTGAAATTTAACAAGATAAACACCTAAAAACAATTATTTGTTTTCTCGACATTATTGTAAAGGTGTGTCTCTGTTGAACTTTTACTTAATAAATGCACTTCAGTGGTCAAATTAGCTGCATTTCGCCGGGGCGGCGCAACAAACTGAAGCTGATTTGACGGTTGCTCCAGGCGAACTGGACGAAGGTAGCAGTTTATGGCAAGCCGATTGTGTCATTAATAGCCACTTTTTACCTATTACATGACACAATGGCATGCCATACTAATCGAGTGCTATCTAGCGGCTGAAAATGGTAGTGTTCAATATTTTCAGTCAGAATGAATGAAAACGGTCAAATCTCAGCCCAAGATTGGTTCATAAATATGTGAAAAAAATCCATAAATATAATGCTTTGGCATATAAGTCGCAGGGCATGCAAATTATGCAACAAAAAAGAAAAGTAGTGACTTATAGGCAAAAAAATATGGTACGGCAAACATGTCTTAAAAAAAAAGATAGAATTAAAAAGTAAGCAACACATTATTTGTCAGATTATATATTTGAAGAGACAGTGGGGCTGTGTTTACTTTCCGGATCAATTTATATTCTAAATTAGTTAATTTGTCCACTTCTAACTGTGAGATTACAGAAACACACTGATCCATAAACCCAGGTGCAACCAGCTCATTTCAGTAATGCCCAAAGTAAATTAGCACAGACTTGAAACGAGGCAGACGCGCTGATAATTAGAAGCTGGTAAATTAGCAGCAGCTTGTTGCTCCTGAGCATCTACCTGATCACCTGTTCACGCATTTAAGCTTCACTCTTTGGCCCACATCAAACACTGGGTTATATTTGGTAAAGAAACTCCTAAATGGGTGTCATACAACTTCACACTTCACTTTAACTTTATTCAGTGGTGTCATTTGTTTAATGAATATGGCTCAAACTGCAGATGTACTCAAATAAAAACTTGAAAATGTTTGCCTGGAAGCCTTACCTTGCAGACAAATATTAGCGTTGGCAAAAATTATGATAATTGTAAATAGCTTTTTATTCCAAAAGCTGTGGATGAAAAATTAAACAATGTTTTTGTAATTTAGTGTGTATGTTTCCCATTTAAAGTAATTTTAGATGAACACTGTAAAGGCTCAGCAGTAGTTAGTGCAACAAAAAAAAAAAGGAAACATGCAAATCTGTAAATGTTTATGTAAAAACTATTAATCCTTCAAGGTTCAATGAGACTTTAATGACATTCGCATCACATATGGTACATCAGGTGGAACAAAACTGTGTACTCAAGGTCCCAGTTACACAAAAAAACAAAATATACCAGTGTATAAATAAAGTATAAATAAAGAAAAACAGTATACTGGAATCTAAGACAGGGGTGCTCAATACGTAGATTGCAAAGGTTTTATGGGTAGTTCATATGCATTAAAAAAAATAGTTGTCAGCCTGTCATCCATCCTCGCTATGAAATTTCTCACTTGAATGACAGAGAGGGTAGCCAGTCGGCGGCCCCGTTTACACGACGTGAAACATTCGTCCATTTCTTGACAAACAACAGCCCTCATTCTCTCTGAAACCAAAGGTTTCTGAATCCAGGCCGCAAAATGGAGATTTTCATGGGAACTCCCCACAGAGGTGTGAAATGCTCCAAATGTGAAGTCGCACATGTGCATTACAGGCGTCTGGAGTCCAACGCTTATCTGCGCTAACAACAGTTATAATAAATGGCATAGCACAGAGTGTTTTTTGTACTCAACCTTTTTCAGCATGTAGGAGCAAAACTAATAAAATCCACAGTCCAAAGAGATGTTGTTAGTGTATTCATCAGTTTGGATGTAACCGTCATGCAGACGCTGCAAGCACAATGAATGCAGCTGAGCCCAGAATCAGGGTTGCCAGATAAATTTAAAATGTCTTATTTACCCCTGCTTATCTGTGCACATGTTCAACAAACACAATGCACACCTCATCTCAGAATATCTTTACTCAGCACATATGAAAGTTTAGGTTAAAATGTTATCATTTTAAAGCCACAGTACTATGGTTCATAATTTCTTATCTGGCAACCCAACATGGAAACTACAGCGTATTTGTGTAAACTCGCTCATTTTTTTCGTTTATTATCCCCAATAAACATTGAAAAACACCAACATTTCCAGATGTTGTCCTTGTGTAAACGGGACCTTAAAGAAGGTAGATCACTTTGACTTGGTCATTTTAAAATTATGCTGATAAAGTGTTTGCACCCCTGATCTAAGATATACACTAACAATAATAATATATAAAAAGTGTAGTAAACACCAACCTGAATGAGACGCAAAAAATACTCATGAAATACTCATATTTTCATGAAATACTGTAGAAACAATAAACCTGCATGTCACAGTAACTGTACAAATAAGGCTTGTTCAAACAATTTTCTATCTTTAAATAATGATTTTCATGCAAAATAGTTTTGATTTCACATGATTTCCTTCCTGTGAACACGTGCAAGAGCATAACTGTGATGAAAGTTGTGACTGAAAACCTTCCGTCATTTAATTTTTCTTCATCTCATCATCATTCACATCAGTAACCATGAGCAGAGACTTCCACAGAAACCAGTTGTTATAACGCAACAAGAGACCTGTTTGCACTGTTTTTGTTCTTTTGTAAACACCCCGGCTTCCCTCTGCATTCCCAGACCAAGACGAGTGACAGGCGAGCTCGACTGGGAAAATAATTGAGGTTTTGAAATGAATTGCAGCCGATGCCACGTCCTCCATCTTTGTATCTTTTGCAGAGCAGTGGTGAGACGTAGTAACGATTTCACTGTCTGACAGCAGCAATAACATTGAGCAGATTCTAAAGTGGTGAAGCTCCTCGTGGAGGTGAGAGGAAAGAGCCACTTGGCAGCACAATCAGACTGACACTGACTGCATTATGATCCAAAGGTCACAAACGGTGGCCTGCTCACACGTCCGTCTGATAGAAAACTGAATTAGCGTTCATTTGAAAACAGGTTCATAGACTCATAAAATTCAATAACTCTATGTGACATTAAAAAGTGCAATGAAAATTCAGACCTGGAAGAAGAAACGGTTGTTGCAAACAGATCATGGATTATTTCCAAGTATAAATAAGCAGTTTCTGCAGTACTCCATTTTTATTAATGACATTTCGTCCTGTTTTACTTATTTTTCATCCACACAAAAATAATAAAATTCTCAACATTAGGCATTGAAATCCACGACAAGAACAAAATAAAGTGAGCAAAGGCTCTTTTCTTGGCTGAAGATTGTCTCCAAACTTTTTCTTACTGTCCTCTCAGTTTTTTTTTTTTTGTTAAAAAGAAACGTTTCGCCCCTCATCCAAGAGGCTTCGTCAGTCTGAGGCCTAGCCATCTGGTATTACCCAGAAGCCACCCTGACTCTTGTGTTTCAAGCCTGCCTCAGATACCCCTGAAGTCTGGCCTTTTCACTAATGGTTTCAAAAACACAAAGTTTGTTTTCTCAGTCATTCAGGTATATAACAACAATACCAGATGGCTAGGCCTCAGACTGACGAAGCCTCTTGGATGAGGGGCGAAACGTTTCTTTTTAACAAAAAAAAAACGAAGTCCAGATGACATGATTCAACCTTTTTTGTTGTTATATACCTGGATGACTGAGAAAACAAACTTTGTGTCCTCTCAGTTGTTATTTTTTTCCAGACACAAAGTTTGACAGCAACAGAATCAGGATAAAGTGAAATAAACCCTAAATTAATTGTATAAATGGCACCATTGTTGTTTGGGTTTCTAGGGCAAAAAAAAGATATTTAAAAAAATACTAAAAACTATAAGAATTTTAATCATCATATAAGCAAACTTACATTTTTTGAGAACGTTTTTCTCACCAAAGTCTGTATTTGTGTGTGAACAGGAGTTTCAACAGAAACAAAACAAGTTTTTTAAAAAGGCCTAAGGTTAGGACTGAGACTCCACAGTGGAACAGGAAACAAGTGAAATGTTAAGATGATTTCCAGAAATCTAAACAAATATAACGAGGAGTGCAAATAGCTCATATTTATCTTCCATTTTAAACAAAATATTAAAAAACTGTAGTTCTAAATAAAAAAATAAACATGCTTTATTAATTATTGAGGCTGTTGGTGTTTCATTGGCACTACTTGAGGGGTCAAAACAGTTTAATAACCACTGACGTCATTCACCAACTATTTAAAAAATTTTAGAGCTTGAAGAGAAAAAAACAATTAATTAAAAGCTCAAACTATATTGATTAAACCCGTTTGTTAAAACTAACACAACACCCGGTGCCTGAGGACTGAGTCTTCTCTTTTTGTCATTTTGTGGAGGGAATTTGAGCAGATTTTTGCAAATGTCTTCATTGTTATTCATTGAACTGCCACTAAATCTCATTGTGTAATGTTCATAATTGATGCACCGTTTTGTTGTATTTGTGTTTCTCCAAGGCGAGATAACTCTCAAACCAAAAGCTACAATTAAAATAAAAAGAAAATAATAAAAAAGAAGCATGCTTAATAATAATAATGAGGTACCTTTTAGCATTTGTATTGGAACCATCATTAAATACATACATTACATTAGTAAATGCAGTTTAACTTACTGTAATACAATAGTCTCTCGTTTATCGCCGGGGATCCGTACCCTGAAGCCCCGCGATAAGTGAAAAACGGAAAAGTAGGAATAGTAGTACAAGTACTAAGTAGTAGCTACATGCCAGCACTCTTGGCCACACCCACTTTTCCACTGCAGAGCTGAGCTATGACACTCTGCAGGAGGAAGCTTCTCCTGCAGCTGTGGGCTGCAGACAGGTGCAGCAGTTGCAAAATAATTTAACATAATGTATTTAAATAAAAATCCCATGTCGATCGTGCGGCTCATCCATCAATCAGCCAATTGTGCGTCATGTCCATGTTACTTTGGAAAACCACGGAGTAGCAAGTCTGTGAGAAACGAACCGTGAATTTGTGAGGGACTTCTGTATTTTAGTTAAATATTACCATGTCTGAGTAACGTCCTGATCTTTAGAGTTCATTTTAGGAAGACATACTGAGATCTCGCTAAGGAAATTGAGCTTATGCAGAAGTAAACTTCGCTCAATATGTTTTTTATTATTATTATTTGTTAGTTTGTTTTTGTGGTAGATTGGAGCAGATAGAAAAAAAAAGAAAATATTAAAAAGCCGTGTGTGAGGAGTTAGAACAGAGGAGGAGGTGAGTAATCTTACCGTCATCTCCTGATCCCGAGCCAGCATCTGCAGGAGAGAACAAACACGGTTATTAACCACAGGCTCCTGCAGCCACGGACATTAGCTGAATAAGCGTGTGTCTGCATATGTAAGTGTGTGTGTCTGGGCTTGTTTGATTAGAAGCTTGCGGTTGTGTGTTGAGAGGAGACGGATACACTTCATGTTGCTGTGGGTGTGGCAGAGCAAGATGAGATGCCTCTAAAGATAAAGCAGAAACTAATACTGCACGTCTGATTCGCAACAAGAAAACACAGCAGGAAGCTGAGATGGAGGACAGATTCTGTCCTCGAGCATCGTCCTCCTTCAGCAGCAGTTGTGGAACAACCCTAGGCAAACTCTCGCTGTTTCTAGTTGCTAATTTGTTTGTGTCAGTGAATCCTTGTCCACGGCCTTCGCACTAAATCTATGTAAAGCCCCCCAAACACAAAGAGCTTTCCGAGCCGTTCAACAATACGGCTGTGAAAGGGATACTCGCGAGCACTTCGGAGCTCCGTGTAACTCGATCTGCCACATAAAGTGATCTGCTAAAGCCCGCGGTGCCAGAGGGTAGAACCACGCGGGCCCTCGGAGGACAGTAGGGGATAAGAGCTCGGCTTCGTATGAAAGACCCGTGTGAGATGAGTTTAGAAGGAGAGGTGCCTAAAGTGGGGTCATCACATCCCATTGCACATTTGGAATCTGAGCAGACACCTGACACTGATACATGCACTGCATGAGGGTCCAATCGATATAATACATTTTTAACAACACGTCTGCTTCGTGATGAGCCTTTGACCGGCAGCAGAGGGCCTGATGAATCTGGGGAAAACACGTCTTAAAGCAACCAGTTCGACTCTGAGGATAATGGAGGAGACGCTTGGTCCAGATTGATCAGTTGACTGAAGTGTTCTCTAATAACGGTCTGATTTACTCTAATGTGCTAGCGCTGAATTAGTTAATAAAGCATTAGGGAAATAATAATTAATGTATTGAGACTTTGAATGTTCCAGGTCTTATTGTCTTTCTGAAGAGACTTGTCTGGAAAAAAAAAACAAAAAAAACTTTTTTCCTGTTATTTTCTTATGCTTACCATCACAGACATCTACACCTCCAGATGCAAGAAGAGGGCCACCTGCATCATGAAGGACCCCACTCACCCAGCACACACACTTTTTGCCCGGCTCTGCTCAGGAAGGAGGTTGAGGAGCATTAAGCGTAGAGACACTAGACTGAGGAACAGCTTCTACCCTGAGGCTGTTAGACTCGTGAATATCTAACCAGGATAATCACTGTGAAAAAAATCACATCACGTTGCTGCTGATCTGTTTCATGTTGCTGCTGATCTGTTCCATGTTGCTGTGTTCATTCGTGCTCATTTGCTCACACAAACTCATGTTCGTGCTGCTGTTAGGCGAATTGTTTATGTACTACTTGTGCTTAGCATATTTTTAGTTTAACGTTTTTCTTAGTTCATATCTTAGATCTTATTACTGTTTTTCTTTGGCATTTTATACTTCTGTTGGATGTAACTGGGACCCTGTGTACACAATTTCGCTCCGCCACATGTACCACATGTGGTGCGAAAGACAAATAAACTAGGACTCTGATGTTTTTGTCAGTAATGGCTAAATCACTTTAACACAATTCAGTGTTTACTTCCATACATTTTATCCTTCCGTGCTCTCAGAAAATATGAAATGGACCAGTTACTTTATTATGTGATGATAATAATAATAATTTTATTTTAAAAAGCGCCTTTCATGACACCCAAGGACACTTGATGACATGATGCCGTCATACCATCTCTAATAGTAGACTCTTCTCTTTGATACCATGAAAACTCCCCAATTCTCCTTTTATTACTATCACCCATCACTCATGAAAGGTCAGCAGTCATGTAAATACGTTAGTAAAATATCTCCCAACCATTGTAGATTTTCTAATGTTTCTCAAATAATCAATAGATACGTGTGTACAACTGATTAAGCTTTGGTGTCAACCCGATTTAAGAAGAAAACATGACACAACAGCTCAGTCAGTTATACAGATATTAGGCTGAACATTGTTTGGTTGTAGGTGAGAGTCATCTCCATCACATGCTCTGAGTGTTAAATTGTTTCTCTGTAACGTTGGCACGCAAGGTGACAGATGATATGCAAGTTTTCAGGAAATGTTACTTTTATTTCAAAACATTCTAAGATGTAGTATAAGTTTGACAACAAGAAAGAAGAAACAATTTATGGTAGTATTTATAAGTTTATCTTATTTCCTGTATCCTTGTTTTAAATCCCTGTTGTTGTTTTTTTATTAAATTTTTTTTTCCCCAAAAAAACTTTTACTTCCTGTTTCATTTTGTTAAAGTACTTCCAGTTTTGCAGAACAGTGGTAAAGTTGGTCAAGTTGTCTCTTCTCAGTGAGAAGGTTGTGCGATCGAATCCCCGCCTGGCAGCTTTCTGGGTGGAGTTTGCATGTTCTCTCCGTGCATGCGTGGGTTTTCTCCGGGTACTCCGGTTTCCTCCCACAGACCAAAAACATGCATTTCAGGCTGATTGGTGACTCTGAAATGTCCCTAGGTGTGAGTGAGAGAGTGAATGGTTGTTTGTCTCGTTTGTCACTATGTGGCCCTGTGTTGGACTGGAGACCTGTCCCCCGCCTCTCCCACAGTGATGGCTGGATATGGGCACCAGTGACCCCTGTGACCCCAAAATAAGAAGCATGTAAAGATAATGGATGGATGTATAGTCCCACCTTTGTTTGTAGGTTAAATTATCTTCATGTTTTCCTGTCACACCATATTTTAGTTGCAGTAAGTACACCTGCAATGCATTTAATCATTTATCTCCTTTAGTATATATATATATATATATATATATACTGTGTATAGTTTCTGTTTATCTTTGTCTTGTCAAACGTTTGTTTTTCTGTTGGTTTCTTTTTGGTTCTTGGGCTTCATTTGTTCTGCTCTTTTGTTGAAATGACGAGTTGCTGTTTTGTGAGCCTGCCTACTTGACTCAGGGCTGTGCCTCCTATTACAGCCTCTGTTTTTACATCCTGCACCCAGTTTATGACAAAGAAAGCTTCATGGTGCTTCAAACTTTAGTTACATTGAAACTTCCGATTTAATGTTCACGGGATTTGACATTAGAATGCAAATGGAAACAGGCATGATGCCCTTTATGAAATCATTGGTTTCAATCTGATTTTATATAAGAGGAGAGTTTTGAAATATTTAGTATAAAGTTGCTCCACTTTCTGATTTTCTCTTAGTGGAAATCATTATTAAATAAACATTCTCCCTAATTTGGAATAAGTTCAGAACAACTGGAAAATAGTTGTGCATATCTCCAAAATGATGTCTCTGCATCACTAATTATTAGCAAAGTGAATTGCACATCCCTTTAAAATGATCAAACTTTTTTTTTTTTTTTTTGTAAAAGCTTCCTGTCTTCTTCTTTTTAAATCTGCAGACTTTTATTGACCTTGGAGCATGTGGGACACTAAAATCTGCTGGGTTTCATGAAAAGGCTGAGCTTTAAGGGATCGGGCTGGAGTTAGACGGGGTTCATGGTAAATCAATAAAAACCTTTAGTATCTGTACAATAGCTGAGGTCTGAGGAGGCAAAGACAAAATGGTCAGGGGAGGGAACCAGTTTACATTTTTACCTGCTTCTCGTCTCAAATGAAGAGTCAGAAAGAGGAGACCACACATTATTGAGTCACTGCAGGGTGAGTAATGCAGAAGAAAAACAGTGCATCAGTGGCAGAAAGGAGTATTTTGTTTGTTTTGTTGGAGCTGATTAGAAGAGACATGCTGAAGAAAGAGAAAGGTACCTTCTTAGGGAGCTGTTATTAGCCTTATTGAGCCCTGAGTTAATACACAACCTGCTCAAACACAGGATTCAAACAGCCCATTCCACTCTTCTGTAAGACTGCTATAAATCTGGCTCAGTGGACAGTATTTTATGGCTGCAAAACATGCACGCATGTCCAACATACATGAAACGACAGTCCATCCCCCAACAAGAGTGTGATGTTCCGTTTGCTGCTGAAATGCTTTGTGTCATCATGCCAACATTTTAAAGCCTTTCAAAAGCCTTTAAATAAACTGAATCTGGCAGGAAACTGATATTTATGGATTTTTTTGATTTTTTTTAAAGTAAGTCTTCCTACTAAATTCCTCATTTTTAAAGGAGCAGTCAATCAATGAGCCATTTTAGAGATTGCTTAATTTTACTGGAAAATCTGAAGGATTCTGGATAATACGGTTAAGCTGCATCCAATTTGAACTCGGTGAAAAGTGTGTGAACAAGGCTGCGAACATGGAAACTGCATTTTAGGATTTCCATAATGGTGTTGTTGGAAACCAGATTGCACCCTTGCGTTCTCACGTGGACAGCCTAAACACAGCCAAACAATGATGTCATAGGTCCACCTCTACGGTAATCTAATTTACGACTGATTATGACTGGCAGATGTAGCAACAATTAACTCCAACATAAACAAAAGTTTTCATTATTTTACTCGTCAGCCATATTAAAGCAAACATGACGGAAAAGGATCTACAATGCACACCACATATTAATGACACTCTCCCATCTTCAGGGGTCACCACAGCGAACAAAGTCGCATGAAGACTTGACAATTTTTTTATGCTGGATGCCCTTCCTGACACAACCACAGACCACCGAGCTACCACAGCCCTCTGTGTGGAGCAGAGAGCTGCTATCTAGGACACTCTCTATCGGGGAGTAGATGGTGGGGGTTAAGGGCCTTGCTCAAGGGGCAAATGAGGGTGGAGACAGGTGTGGGTGCTTCACCTATCCCACCCACATTTTGATGTTGGTACCGGGAGTTGAACCAGCGAGCTTCTGATCACAGGCCCACCTTCTCTAACCTCTCTGCCACCAATCCCTCCACATATTAACAACAAATGAATACATAAAATAAGAAAATCCTGAGAAATGAGAATAGGTTTATAAAACAAGCATGTGTATATATATAAAAAGATAAAGGTTTCTGTTTTTTTTAACCCTGTGAGCCAAGTCCTTCCTTCCAGACTCTCCATGTCTGAATACTCTGCCTCAAACCGTTCATTATGTTACATATTTGGACTGACACGACTTCCAGTCAAAGTTGTTTTTTTTAAGTCTTTTTTAAATTTACATAAAGAAGTTCCATGTCATTGACAGTCTACAAAAAAAAAAAAAAAAAAAAAAAAAAAATTTTTGTTTCACTATATTGTTTTTTTTTTATGTTTACTGCTCAGAGCGTCTGCTCGACATCTTTCCTGTTTCTGGTGTAAATTTGTGGCATCGTCACATACAGGCCTGGGGTAGAAAGTAGAAACTACTGTGTTTTAATTGTTTTCTGTGATGAAAACGTTTCTTAAAAAAAACAAAAAAAAAACTGTGCCAATGTTAACAAGGATAATTTTAGAAACAGCAAAAAAGGACCATTTCAGAAAGGCAGTGTTTTATGTAGACAAGGCCTTAGTTTGAACGTAAAACTCAGACCTGCTGTGAGACACTGAAGTGGAACTGCTCTGTTTTGGAGTCGAACGCTGAGCATCTCAAAGGGCACTAATTAAAATGTTCACATCAGATGGAGCTTTTGAAGATAATGTGAGGCTATTGTTCAAAAGTTTTAAAGCTGAACCTATCAGCAGGATAATCATGATTCGCTCATTAGTGCAACTACGAACTGAGAGATTAAAAAAAAAGAAGCTAAGAATTAAATGAATACAGCAACACAATTCAAGGGAAATCCTGCTGAGGGCTCAGGAAATGTGCTGCACATGCAAGAAAAAAAAAAACATAAACTTTACACATTCTAGCTTTTCTGTTTACAATACTGAAATTTAAGCAGGAATCTGTTTTCCCCAAAGTGTTTCCCAACTTTGAAATGATGTTAGATCAAAGCTTAACATCACAGGGACAGTCTAAGCTCAGCAGGAGGCTCAGAGTTTTCATCTGGTGACCACAGGGGTTGACAGATGACAACTCAGGCAGAGCTTTTACCTTTTTACTGACCTGTCAGCTTGAAGTAATTCAGCATGGCAGAAAGCAAGAAAACTGACCTGTAGCTTTCTTTAAGGCATGACTTGTTTCACTTAAGTCTCCAAACAATTTTATTTACTATGTTACATCTTTCCAAATGAATTTAACAGACAAATGTAAAATTCTGTTGTCTGTGTTGAGGAATAAAACAACTTTTTAAATTATGACGTTTTAAATCCTATTTGCATGGGATTAGTTTTACCTAGGGTCCACATGTAATAAATAAATTACTCCCCAATGTCTGCTTTTTATGTGGCACATTTGCCTGAGATTTAGCTGAAATTTACGGACATCTCCCGGATATGATGTTAACACGCTGCATACAACCAGGCCAGTCCATATAATGTGCTCAATGTGCAGGACGGGCCAGTTTCAGGCTTTGATGTGGTTTTACGAATCAGCACAACGGAAACTAAATAATGCACAATATAAAATTGTGTTGATCTACTTGTTGAGGAGGGGGCAGGTCTGACTCGTTTAAGAGGTAAAAAAAAGCCACATTAAGCTCAGATGGACAACTTGTCACTGGCCGCACGCATACAGTGACCCACCAGTTGAAATGGACTTGCGACATGCCCAGGGTGTCCCCCACCTCTCGCACAGTAATAGCTGGACAATGGGCACCAGCGACCCCCGCTATCCGAAAAGGACGAAGTGGGTAAATATAATGGATGGATGGATGGATGGGTCAGCTGATCACCGGCTGCATGCGCGCGTCTCCACACCTACTGTCATTTGTGATGAAGGAAGTAGCATCATCTACAAAAGCCGAAGCGAGCAGTGTGTTCATTTAAAATAGACTTGTTCTATATTTTTCCAAATGATTTTGTTTAAACAAAAAGAAAAAAAAAAGCCTAATTACGTATAGGATCCCACCCATTTCTGTCCAAATCACAGAGATGTCTATTCACATTGGATTAGTACACAGGACCTCAGAGTTCAGCAAAATATAGTATCTCTGTAATTATTACAAATAGCATGTGGTCCCTAGGTAAAACTAATCCAGTGCGGATAGGGCTTTAATTTCTATATACCATATTTTTTGGACTACAAGACGCACAGGATTATAAGGTGCAATATCAATGAACAGGTCTGTTTTCATACATATGGTACACCAGATTATAAGGTGCATAAAGCGAAACAAAACAGTCAGACAAGTCAAACTTTATTCAACTCATTCACAATAACCACATACAATCAGTTAGAGGTCAGTAAGCACAACCAGAATTAATACACAAGGCACACCAGCTTATAGGACTCACTGTCGATTTTTGAGAAAATTAAAAGATTTTAAGTCCGCCTTATAGGGCAGCACGGTGGCACAACTGGTAGAGCTGTTGCCTCTCAGCGAGCTGGTTACCCTGGTTCAAATCCTGATCTAGGGGTCTTTCTGGGTGGAGTTTGCATGTTCTCTCCGTGCATGTGTGGGTTTTCTCTGGGTACTCTGGTTTCCTCCCACAGACCAAAAACGTGCATGTTAAGCTGACTAGTAACTCTAAATTGTCCCTAGGCATGAGTGAGCGAGTGAATGGTTGTTTGTCTCGTTTGTCTCTATGTGTTCCTGTGATGGACTGGAGACCTGTCCAGGGAGTACCCCGCCTCTCGCACAGTAATGGCTGGACATGGGCACCGGCGACCCCTGCAGCCCAAAAAGGAAGAAGCGGGTAAAGTTTATGGATGGATGGAAGTACGCCTTATAGTCCAAAAAATACGGTAACCAGAACCGCAACTTCACATAACTTTTGATATTTGATCATTCCTTTAGGCTTTTTGTCACTTAGTGCAAATAAATTAAAAAGAATATATGTTTTCAGAAGTTTTAACCAACATAGTTATGATACTCTGCAGTGATTGAAACTCAAACCTTAAGAGTCCTGCTGTTAAGCTAAACCCTGACCACAAAATACATTGCCAAGCAATAGAATCTCCAGCGATCCATAAAGCCAATCAATAAAGTATTAAATTATCAGTAGGATAATACAATATACAGAGAGATGATTAAACTAATTGGAAATGGCAATGCCTTTTCTTTGTACAGGGGGTATTGATCAATAAACTGGAAGAATAAAGTGACATCATTTCACTAATAGTCCACTGAAACCCACAGAGAGCTCCTTCCATTTGCTAAACATTTCGTTGCCTTCGTCTGGCAGTGATTTGACAATAAAGTCAAAGAAAACAGTGATCAGACACCATCACCGCTTTAACAACGTCCCATTTACAGCGTGTGTCACCTTTCTATTTAACGACTTCACTAATTTGACGCTCTTCTCGCTGTAAAGTGAATTAGAAAATGCCAAGCTAGTGTTTGCTTTAGCTTAATTTTACCCTTTGGGGGAAAGAAGAAAGGCTGAAGTTTGTTTCGTTTTGCTAAGCTAAGCTCAACTGTTCCTCAGTGTACTGGGGTAGCACTCAGTACTGTACTTTAGGATGACTCTGCCATTCTGTGCTAAAAGCTTTGATTGGCTGGAGCTCACCTGTGCACTGACTTTTTTAAATCTGAACTTTCCTGTCTGTTGCTGCAAGTTCATAAAACTTGAAATAAATTGGAATATAAAGGAGTATAACTTTTGCCATTTTCTTTGATACCTCAAAGGTTTCTACCATATTAAATGTCACAAAACCTCTGAGATGCATGCCTCAGGGGCATACTTGTTTCTGTAGTGGTTACTAATCAAAAAATAAAAGGCAATCGAGGTTGTGTATGCCTCAGAGTCATCACTTAGTATGAAAGTGGCACCTCAGCAGGCTGCTTGTTTACTGTTCGGAGGAACAGCAGACTCCAGCGTCTGCTCTCCTGGCCTTGGCAGATTGTTAGAGGTTTGGCGACAGAACTTGAAGTGTCTAAGGAATGATTCTGGGTGCTGGTCATAAGAAAACTAAAATCCCTAATGAGCATGTTGACCCTGAATTGATATGAATAATGAAACAAAAATCTTAAACTTTAAACTCCATTCACTGTGTTTCTTGTGGCCACAGCACAAAAACACAAAGGCAACAAAGCAGTTTATGTCAACACATCTAATGACCACAGTTTTGTCCGCTGTAACAGAGCGAAGATGGGGAAATGGAAAACCCCCTTGTCTGTCCATCTGTTCATGTATGTTGTGAGCATGATAACGAAACATAAGTGAGGTACTGACTTCCATTTTACTGTGTTGCTGCACCAAGGCATACTAAAGATACCAATCAAAAATTGACTTGACATGTCAAAATCCAAGCTGGCCACTGAGATATATATATATATATATATATATATAAACAAAGGACAAAACGATAGAAAATATTATCAGTTAAATCTAATAAGATCATAGATCAAGATACTAAAAGGTACTTGTTGCAAATAATATGCAAACATTTGTTCTCGTTAACTATTTTTTCCCCATTTTTTTGTTTTTCATTAACCCTTTATTTATAGTCAGTCTCAATGAGTCACGAGAACTCATTTTCAAGAGAGACCTGTTTAGGGAGCAGATGGTGTTTAAAAAAACAAAACAAATGGACTTCTATTCTGAAGCTGAACAGGGGCTTTGAATGTCATCAGCCCATTAAGTGTCCATTATTTGTTGTTATCACCCCCATAGGTTGCATTCAGACTAGAGTTGCATTCGGGCCCCAAAAAAAATCTGATCCGACCCGGCCCGCAGTCAAAATTTCCAAACCCCACCCAACCCGATGAATTAACAATAATTACAGGTCCGAACCCAGAATTTTTATTTATTTATTTATTTATATTTTTTAATTAGTTATTAACGATCGAGGACGCGCAGCTGAATAAACGGGTCAGAAGATTCGGAGATGAGAGGGTGTTTGTACTTTCTTGGCCATAAAAAAAAAAAGCATTTAAGCCCCGTTTCTGCCTGCATTCTTGTGAATTACTGACACACGCAGACAGCTCTGACACACATGTCTGCTTTGGGATCTCACCTGTTTGGGTCGTCGGCCGCGCGCGTCCTCTGAGTGCAGCAGCAGAATGAAAGTCCATTTGGGCGATGGATCACTTCCTGGCAGTTTAGTCCCATCTGATGCTTAAATTCACTTTTTACCTCTTTCAAGGCCGGTCAGCTCGCGATGAAATGGCCGTGTGCGGCTGATGAACATATAGCACGCCATGTTATCGTAGAATTAGATTGCGGCTGATCCTGACCTAATTAAAAGCCTGAGACCAGCCTGACCCGGCTATTAATCACATTATAATGGCCCGGCCCTAATCCGGGTCGGTCCGGGCTGGGTTTTGGGTTCGGTTTAGAAATGACAGCTCTAATTCCGACTGTCTGTTCTACCTCCTAGTAGGTTTAAAGGTACGTTCTTATCGCTGATAATATGCAGCTTCGCCTGCTTCTAATACTGGAAGGTTTTTTTTGTCAGCTTAATTTAACCCTTTTCCTAAACCTAACCTTACAACTGACCCAGAGCACTGACCCTAAACTTAACCCCCTGACCCTTGACTCAAACTAACCTCCTTATCCTTTTATCAGCGATACAAACGTACCTTTAAACCTACTAGGAGGTACAGGAGAGACAGTCTGAACGCAACCTATGGGGATGATAACAACTAATAATGGCCATTTAATGGCTGATAACATTTGAAGCGGTGAGCTGAAGACATTTTGCTTCCCATCAAAATCTCTAGAGTGTGTGGAGTTCACAGCTTTATAGAATTGCATGAGAGGTCTGGTTATGCGCTTAGATTCACATCAGATTAGACAAATAGTACTCACCTACTTTTTTTTTTAACCCTTTTTTGGATTTATCATGAGCTGGATGAATGAGAATCTTCACCAACATATAGGAAATGGTGCACTTTGAAAAGTGTTATGTTGGTAGTTTTCCAGATAATATGTAGTTCTTAAATGCAGGTATGCACTCATTGTAAATAAATTACTTTTGTCTGCAGAGTTTGCTCAAGAAAGTTTGGATTTAAGGAGACATGGAACATGGATTATTTTATTTTTTTTAACTTGCAGGATTTCTTACTTTTTTCTTTTGATATGTCTTTATGACAATGCAATGAGTCAATTTTAAGTAAAAATAAAATAAATAAAAAAATCCTATGAAAAAAATATTTTAAAAGTTTCCAGTAACAGAGTTCACTTTTATAATTTGTGTTATATCAGTCACCTGATCAAAAAATATTGGACACAGTCGAGCTCACACCTGTCCATTATACTGTGCACTCTTCTTGCTAATGGAATGTTAGAACATGGACAGCCAGAGCCTCAACAAATAAAGAGGAACAACAAATCAGTTTTGTGCCAGGGCACATACAGTAAAACAGCTGTGTTCACTCATGCAGCCAGTATTATTATAATATCTAACAATTTTCACACATTGTATGCAAATTTAGCTATGAGTATCAGTTAAATGAGAAAGGATCTGCTAAAGAAAGAAGTGTTGACATGTCCCTGTTGTCCACCACATGGTTCCACATGAACAGCTCGTGTGCAACATGTATAGAAGTCTGCTTCCAGACAGACATCTAAAACGTGCTTTTCTATAGTCTGCAGCATCAGGAGCACCTTCACAACGCCTGCTAGTGCAGCACAACTTCAACTTTAATTGTGTCAGTACCGGTTCAACATGCACACTATTGTTAGTCTGTCTTTTTTTTATACATGTTTTTAGCAATCTAACTACTCCAATCATCCTGGTTTCATTAGTGTTGTTATAGATGCTGAAGTCTTTGGGCAGGAAGGATCTCTTGTAGCAGTCTGTCCCACAGAGGATCCAAAGAAACTTCCTGCAGATGCTGATCCATCCACCCAGACCCAGTAGTCCTCTTGGGCAGCAGGACTGCCTGAATACTGGGCAGAACTCCTCCCTGAGCAATGGCCATTTCTCTCAGCAGCCTGCCGAGCCCCTCATCACCGCAGACTTAACTGCAGGTGCCGGGGAATGATCTCGGTCCTCCCGCTGTGTTTCCCGCTACCTCCAAGATCTCGGCAGCCAGGCACTCGAGCACCACCTCCAGGTAGACAGGAATCCATCCACGGCACCTCCTTTTCAACTCATTTGGGATTTGGGGCTGTAGTTGAGGTATTATTTGAGCTTTTGAGATTTTAATCAACAGCTCCCAATTGTAGAAAACCACCTTCTTGTTATGGTTATGCATCATAACAAATGTCCAAAAGAAAAAAAAAAAAATGGCTTCAGTAAAAATGCTTCCAGTTGCACAGCATCTGATACCAGAGGAAGTTATCATCTGAAAAAAATCAATTTACATCCAGAAAAAAATAAAATAAAATAAAGTTTTCAAAAGCTAAATCTCAGAATGAATGTAAGAGCTACTCCAACCTGCAGCCACCTTGAGAGGCGCAATGCTCGAATTCCGCATCTCCTGTGCTGTTTTAACCATTCCTGTATGATTAGGCTCATTCTTACATTTGTTATGACTAGTACTGTACAATGTATTGATGTAACCCTTGTTTTCAGGAATTTCCTGACCAGGTCATGTTTATAAATGAGAACTGGTTGTCAACGATTTCAACTGGTAAAATAAAGGTAAAAAACAAGCAAACGAAAATTAACATTCTGAACTATGAGCATTTAACTATTTACAAATATTTTTACCATAAAAATCATACAAATACACAGACATCTCTTTAAGTCTTTCAACTTTTTTATTTGCTTCAGTGTAGTTTCAGGTCTCTCTTGTAAATGAGTCCTCGAGGCTCAATGGGATTTACCTGTCTAAATAAACGTTGAATGAATGTAGTTGATTTGTATTTTACTTTTTTATGTTTCTTTTAGTTTTTAGTTTCCGTTTTGCTGTTTTAAGCCAGTTTTTGCTACTTTGCACTTCTTCAGAATGAGCATATTCAAATTTAAATATACGCTGCACTAAATACATCCGCTTTGATTATTTCT
This sequence comes from Nematolebias whitei, assembly GCF_014905685.2. NCBI lineage: Eukaryota > Metazoa > Chordata > Actinopteri > Cyprinodontiformes > Rivulidae > Nematolebias > Nematolebias whitei. The sequence goes on along the minus strand of NC_056510.1, from coordinate 9,681,639 downwards.
ACATATTTTACATATAGTTTTGGACATTTATGCTATCGCTAATGCATCCGGAAGTGCTGCAGCACCCTCATTCATACAGCCTTGTATCAACAAAGTATGAATTTAATCTATATTTATGCACCAATGTCAGCAGCGTGTGCAAACAGAATTAGCTTAGCATTTTTTTTTTCTCACATTTGATTCCTGTTTATGTGAAAGGAACGGTGAACTTCAGTAGATATGGTTATAGGCATTTAAGAGGGATGGAAGCAGGCAAAATTAATTTCAACATGCTACTGCTTTAGAGTCACAAAAAAAGTAATTTTGTCAGGAATTATGGTTTATTTTTAAATAGGCTCTAGGTAAAACTGACAAACACACAAACAAAAAAATAACTTTCACCACTGCAGCGGTCATTTCAGTCCCACAGACTTGTTTGTAATCTCGGGCTGATCTTTTTTCTTTTTCTTTGCTTATTCTTCAACTGCTTTTGTAGAATTGTCAAACGCCATGCACCAAAGTAACGTCCTTGTGTGACTTTTGCATTATGCTCTCTAAAGTGCTGCTTGTTCTATGAAAGAAAGGGGTCTTTATGTTTTTTTTCCAAACAGCTCAGAAATTCACATCACACACACTGATTTACTCTCATCACATGTCTTCTGTGAGACACAAACAACTAGCAAAGTAAAGAGAGGCTGGATGTTTCATGTGACTGTGTACACTTGTTTTTCAGCGCACACTCACGCTGCTGTTACTTCGGTACGGTTTCCACCAGCAGTTCCACGTGTTCCCCCCCCCCAGCTCGGAGCTGGACCCATTCAAGGGGACCTTTAATAGACTTCTCCCGGCAGCTTCTCAGTGAGGCTAACTGAGTCAGCGACTGCTCGACATCACTCTATATTAGCTGCTTAAGTGGTGATTCACAGAGCCTTAAAAATAAATAAAAACGGCGAGCATCACCTTGCCAGCGGATTTATTCCAGTGCATTATTCAGAATGTGACTCATTAATCGGTAAATTACTCCGTGGGCGTCACTTTTTTTTAGTTAAGGAAAAGATTATGCCTTTAAGTTTGTCATCTATGGATTAAACTCACAAGACTAGCCAAACCAAAAATAAATTTAAAAAAGTATAGTCAAAAAAAATGCTTTTAAATGGTGTACAAAAAATTACACACTGCTAATACAGAATATTTGACTAAAACATTGTCAATTTAATGTGGTGTGCACCGAATTGTTTTGTTCATTGAGCTTTTTTATTTTACTTTTTGTTAACACAAAAGGCCTAGCGTTTCATGAAGGAATGACCCATCCCCTTTCAAGTCTCATAATAAGTTAAATCATCGAGAAATTAACTTTTTCTTTTAATTAAACCTTGAAAATAATGTTAAGCGCAATCTTGTACAACAATGCAATACATACTTTTCAGAGTAACTATGATATATTTTGTTAACAAGCACAAACATATGCACCCACAGGCAAAAACATTATCACCCGCCAGGTGAAAATAAAAGGCGTTCATGGCAAAATCCACAACTTCGGCTTATCGGCCGAAGTTAAGGATTTCATGTGGGTCTTGTTTTCACCTTTGCTAACTGTTAGCGGTTCAATCGAGATTCTACACAAGCAAGAATCCTTTAGCCGTGATCAGGCTGCTGACAAGTGTTTTCACTGGTTCCGGTCCTTCTGACTCTCTGCCCAGAGTGTTTTGGAGGTTACACTTCTTCAACACACCTCATTGAAAAGAATGGGTCATTGCTGCAAATCAAGATAACGCCCTCATTTGAATGGAACATAATGAACCTGGATAACATCTGAAACATGCAAGGCTCGAGGTTTGAAGCCTAAAATTGGGAAACTCTGATAAAGAAGTGTGAAGAAAAATAGCCCTACATTCTTCATGCAGCGCTACCGCTCTTCACAACAGGACTAATGAAGTGCCTGACCTTTCCTAACTGATGACACCCACTCAGCAGCTTAAACACCCAACTACAGACGCAACCAGTGAGTCCAATTAAAACCAACAGTTCTATAAAATCCTTTCTGTAAACGCCGGTGGAAAAATGAAAACATTAGGTGATGGCATTAATAAAAAGGGTGCATAAAAAAAAAAACATAAATATTCAGAGAGGGTGATAGAAACATTTTATTTTCATTATGAACAACAAATTATGCATTAGCCGAGTCTGGTTTTTTACAACCACTGGATCACCAAAAGTGGAAAGAGCTAAAAACTCATTTACTTAACTCTAAAGCATAAAAAAAACAGCGACGTATTAAAATATCTAGATTTCTATGACACGTTTTACATCATATTGTAAGGTTCTACTTTTTTTTTTTTTTACTTACTATAAAAACTTTAGTATGTAAAGGTGGATGTTGAGAAATAAACCACTGATTCACTGATCCTCACAGCAAATAGCATACGGTATAAGGTACTAGTACTAGCACTGTGGGAGTGGTGGAGCAGAGGTTAGAGAAGGTGGGCCTCTGATTAGAAGATCGCCGGTTCAACTCCCGGTACCAACAACATCAAAATGTAGGTGGGATAGGTGAAGCACCCACACCTGCCTCCACCCACATTTGCCCCACTCTGGGCCCTTGAGCAAGGACCTTAACTCCCCCAGCTGCTCCTCTAGATGCCCTAGATAGCAACTCTTTGCTCCACACAGAGGGCTGTGGTAGCGTCAGGAAGGGCATCCGACGTAAAATAATTGACAAGTCTTTGTGCAACTTACTTCACTGTGGCGACCCCTGAAGAAGGGAGCAGCCGAAAGAAGAAAAAGAAAAAAGACATAAAGGTACCAATAATAGAAGTAAAAAAAAAAGCATATGGTATAAGGTACTAGTACTAGAAATTAAAAAAAGCATATGGTATAATTTACTAGTACTAGAAGTAAAACACAACAAAAAAGCATGTGGTATAAGGTACTAGAACTAGAAGTTAAAAAAATCATGGTATAATTTACTAGTACTAGAAGTCAAAAAAGCATATGGTATAAGGTGCTAGTACTAGAAAGTAAAAAAAGCATATGGTATAAGGTACTAGTACTAGAATTAAACAAAAAAAATCATATGGTATAAGATACTAGTACTAGGTACTAGTACTAGACGTTAAAAAAAATCATATGGTATAATTCACTAGTACTAGAAAATAAACCATATGGCATAATTTACTAATGCTAGAAGTTACAAAAGCATATGGTATAATTTACTCATGCTAAAAGTTAAAAAATAGTTTTTGACATTTATACATTTGAACTCAATTCACAACTATTGTATTTTTCTCATTTTAGCAGATCCTGCTCATAAAAGAAGAAAGAAAGAAAAAGTTCCACAGTATGATGCTACCACCACCATGCTTGGACGCAGGTGTTGTATTCCCAGTGTGATGAGGTGTTGCATCCGTCCACACAAGGTGTTTTTCATTTATTTAAACGGTGACTTTAAGTCACATCTGATTAAAGTAATGCTTTTCAATACACAAAATGTTTTGTTTAAGTATTTTGTTTTCTGGCTATATGTACTTTATACTTTTATTTTTTTTAGTTAGTTTTTTTTTTATCTAAGTGGCTAAATAGTTTCAGCTGGTCCTCTTTTTGATAACAAACAGCTGCTGATCAATGCTAACATTTTGCTTTCACTACACGCTAACATCCTTTGACGTTAAAAACATATTTAAAGCTACAAATGAGATGTCAAGGAAGGGACATTGATCGGCATATTCTGAAAAGGTGAACACTTAATAAATTTTTTTAGTCTCGAAAACTCCAAATACAGAAAAAAAAAGGCAGAAAATCTCAAAGAATAGGAGACAACAGCAAAGTTGAGTGACCAACGCTCCTTTCCAGCAGCATTTAACAAGCGTATACTCTGAGTTGTAAGAAGAAACTATCTTTGGTAACAATGCTTCACAGTCCTTTTGTTGAACTTGTTATAATAAAGTCTGGAAATTGAATTTGTCGGTCACCTATAGATGCTTCCTATCATGTAGCTTTTGCTATTTCATTAAGGGAAAGCAGTGCTCCATAACCACTGAATCCCAGCTCTTGGAAGCGTAATTATATTCTAAAGAGTTGAACATAGAAGACTTAATATTGCACAGAGTTAAAATTGGATTTATTTTTTTATTTTTTGCAGCTTAGCTTTCTATATGCAATTAGCTGCTTTCATACAGAGGTAGCAGAAATGCTGCCTCCTTCCTTTTATTATTTCCTGTCCAAACAAGTTTGTTTGTGCATTTGTTCAGTGTTTACTGCACAAGTGTGTCAGTATCAAAGCTCCTCTGCAGGTTTTGCTTAATAATGCATCTGTGGTTTAGAGATGTAAACATACATACCAGCAGGACAGTGTCCTTCTGACATAATGAGGACTTCAGACTGCTGCTTGCAGGCATCTCTGCGGAGCAAACACTCGTTCTGATAGTTCTTATTGTTGGAGCCACACACTGGGGCATAGTCATTGTTGCACTGCAGGGAGAGGAGAGAAAAGGAAGAGAGATGAGCAAGACAGGCAAGGAAGTCAAATTATGGTAATACATTAGAAAACTCAGAGTGTGAATCCTAAAATAAACCTTATCAAGATTCACAAATCCGGTGAGGTGCCACAAATTTATTCTTCTAGTTAAAATACTGTTCAACGTTTTCAGCAAAATGCAAAGAGTGTTCAGCTGACAGATACTTTTACATTCACAGTAATTATTGACAGTCACTTAAAGGTGGCATCTAGTTGGTGAACAGTTTTGTGAAGGAGTCTTCAACATGACTTGGGATCTTTGCAGGGGTTCTCGGTTTTCTCGCCTAGAATGGAGGGGGAGATGGATTAACAGATTGACGCTTTGTCCTCAGTAATGAGGGCATTGGTCCAGTCTGCCTTGGTGAAGAAAAAGCATAGCCAAAAAGCAAACCTTTACATTTCCTGATCCATGTTTCAACCATTGGCTACAATCATGAGGTTTGGATCATGACTGAAAGAGATCCCAGATCCAAGCAGCTGAAATGAACCACCTCTATAGCGAGACATGATGAGGGGCTTCATCATCCAGGGGGAGCTCAGAGTAGAGCTGCTGCTACGAAAGAAGTCAGCTGAGGTGGTTTGGTCATTACTGGGTGCCTCCCTGGGTGCAGACCCAGAATGCACTGGAGGAATTATATTATTATTGGAGAGTCTCAATGGAGAGAAGGAAGTCTGGGTTTACTACCTGGACCTCGTGTCTCGGATAAGCAGCTGAACTTGGATTGAGTCAAAGAGGCTGTCAGTTTTCATGCTTAAATTTTGAACATAGTCAAAATACTCGTATAACAATTTCCTCAAAGTAATTACTGGGTGGTCACAACTGTCACAAACCATTCTAAAGAGCAGAGCTGGTCCTGATGGAAAACATTTCCATACCCAAAACCTACGCTGATGATAAATACTATTTATTATACAACTGTTCTAAATCTATCTTTACTTAAAAGTGTAGATCAACTCAAAGGTAGAACATCTACCAAGATGGGTACAAAGCGGGCCAAAGTGGGGCCAGTGTAGGAGAAGGAAGGCAAAAAACAATGTGCACTGCCTAGAATACCTGTGCACAAAAATAGGTTATGATTTTAATAAAAATGCAACGCAAAAGGCTCACTGGTCATGTAGTTGCAAATACTGACTTCAGTGAGACTGTAAGCCACATAAATGCTCAAATAACAGCTTTAAAGCAACAAAAAAGGCTAGTTTTAACATATAAGACCAGTAAAAACAAAACAACAACCATTAAGAAACCTGGAGTCACTGTTTGGGTAAACCCCATTCCAGTATCTATAACCCTGGTCGACTTTTGTTTTGTCAATTAGTGACAATTACTACTTATATTACTATCAGTAGTAAAAAAAAATATATATATATTTATTTCCTCATGCGTTCATTTATTTAATTGATGTTGACAGAACTGAAATAATTGGTAATTTAATTGGAACTGGTGATGTTTTGAAGCATTTTGACATCACTGCCTCAGAGAAGTGATGGTGGAGAGGGCGGGCTCCAGAAACCATCTTATCACTAACAAAGTGTTTTTTTTCCCCACTATGGGAGTGTGGTATTTGTGGGACTCCAGTTTGTTTGTGGCTTCTCGAACTGAAGAAGGACGAAACATCTCAGCAAAAAAACAACAAAAAAAAAAGAAACCATCCAGATGACTGAATGAACATTGTTGGATTATTGAGCATGAACGGTTGCTGAACTGGTAATTAAGTTTCCATTCAGTCTGTTGTGCTACGATGCTAACGTACCCAGCCATGGAGGCTCATGTCGAAAGTGATATTTAAGGCTTCAAACATGAGCTGATATGAATCTGAACGTGGTGTTCCTGTTAAAGATGTAATTACACTGATACACAAACACTCTGATTAGAGGAAATGCAGCATAAACAAGTCAACAGCATGACAGGGAAGTGGGGGCACCTTTGGACAAAATATGTAAAGATTGACTGGATCCGGCTAAATGAGGAATTGTGTGGTGAGATGTTATGAATCCCCAGAGGCTTTTGCAGCATAAACAACATGAAGAAATACTTAATGAAGGTTTTTTACAGTTACAGTTGGTGAGGTCAAAGGTTACTTACAACACTATTTACTGCTGAAGACTCAAAGACTTTACTATGTGCTTGACTAAATTAAATGCTTGGTAGAAAGATACCAACAAGACACTTATAAATAAAGACAATTCTATTTAATGTGTCTTACTGCACACTCTAAAAAAAAAACACGTTGACGTTAAAAGTCATCTTTACATGTTGTCTTTCTGTATCTAAGAAGGATTTTAATTAGAGTCACACTGACTGCATTCCTTATATCATTATTTTTTTCTTCCTGGTTTTGATTGGTTATTCAACGTCATTTCCATCCATTTTACATAAATATCAACTTATTCAGAGTTGGAAAACATCAATTTTTTAAAGGTGATGCCCACAACCTTAGATACGTATGCTGGGCGTGCTCTGCCTCGTACTCATTTCGACAATGACTTGTCGTTATAGAAATAAAATAACCAAAACATACTTAAAAGCTCCGCAAGAGCTGTTTAACAATAAAGTGGAGGGACAGAAAGCTGCTTTAGATGTTCGGACCACAACTGGTCTAAACTCAGATCAGGTGATTTAGGGCAGTGGTTCTCAAACTGGGGTTCCAGGACCACCAGGTTCCGCTAGCCAGCGCTTGATGGTCCGTAAAAAAAAAAAAAAAAAAAAAAGTTTATTTTACAAGAATGTAGATGATTAACAACCGTTAAAATGCAGGAAATCATGTCTATTCAAAATTTGCTGGGGAAAAAAATGTTTTAAAAACAGTACGTATTAAATGTATTAAATGTAAATGTATTAGTATGTATTAAAAATGTATGAAAAAACAGATCTTTAGTATTTAATGTTACACAAATATTTCTGTAGCATTAAAGAGGCAAATTGAAGACAATTATTGAATAAACATGAGGGTTCTGAGGAGGTTCCTGAAACTTTTTCTCCCCTGTAAGGAGTCCCTAAACTCCAAAAGTTTGAGAACCCCTGATTTAGTGGGACCATTCCAAACCATTTCTGGGAACCCAGCCCAGGTTGGATTTCAGAGGGGAAGAAAAACCGCTAACCAGATCACAGCGTACGTGGACGCCCCTTCAAGACAGTTTGAAGAAGACATAGGAAGAGCAAAGCAAAGTGTTCAAAGCTGATTTTCAAGCAAAACACGGCAACTATGAAGAATGAAATAAATTATACCAGAGTCTGAGCGTTCTTTGAAAGAAGATAAATCGTCATCTGCCTTTTTTTTTTTTTGCCAAGTTTTAAACAAATTTATTTTATGTTTAGAAGTTGCATTGCAACTTTGAAAACAACATATATTGTGATATAACGGGATATGAAATTTTAGAAATTCATTGCGTTACAGCCAGTTTTATGTTGGTTGTTGCAGCCAACATGAACTGCCTCCAAAAGTTAATGATGTGATGCACGTCAAATGACAACGCTGTGAAAGGTTCATTAAAATCCATCCAGTGGTTATTAAGATATTTTACTAACAGACAGACAAAATGTACTCCAAGTTAATGCCAACTAATATAAATATTGCTTAACCTTTCAATGCATAGACTATGTTGTGCATGTTAAGACCACACCAAAGTTTAGCTCAATACCTTTAAAATTGACCAAATTAAACACATTTTGTTGTTTTCCAGGTTCGGTTGGCTGTGGCAGCCATCTTGAATTAGGTTATCTCCAAACAATAATCAGTTGTAGATGTAAATAACATATATAATTTTTTATTTTATTTGGCTTATGGTTACTAAGGTATTTTGCTATTAGACACATGAAGACACAGCGAAACATTATATGGGATGTCAAAAAACATCTGACGGAGTCCTGTGCATACAGCAATGAAAAACTAAAAATAAAATAATAAAATAAAAACTTTTACTTTAACCCTCTGCGTTATTTGTCTATTAATATAAAAACTGTTAATACCCGTGTTTGGTTAATATCTAATTTTTCACCTGTAATATCTCAGCAAAGATAAAAGTTCAGTTTTCGATCGTCTTCAAGCAGAAAATAAAACTTTGAAACTAACACAATATAATTTAAGTCATATTCACATAGAAAAATTAAAGTTTTAGATATATTTTTTTAGAAAAATAGCTTTCATCTCTTGCTGATCTCCTCTTGTTGCTCCACTGGAGCAGTGGGAGGTTAAGTGACTTGCTCAAGGGCACTCAGGAAAATAGCTGTTAAGGTACAGAGGAACATTACTCATTCATATCCCCACATGGTTTGTTGGCAGCAGAGCAAGTCGAGATTTTTCAGATGACTGATGGCACTGGAGGGCTGTATCTCGGTGTTCGCTTTCAGGCTTTGGGTGGGGTGATGGAAAAGAGATATTCATTTGATTTCATATTGATTTTCCGCAGCTACACTGTTGGAATAACAAATGTGATTATTCGGTAGAAAAATATTACCCGCCTTTCCTGGGGAGGAGGCAATAGCTTTAAGAGGCTGCAGAGAAATTGTTGCCCCATATCGAAATTAACTTTAAAAAGTGCTGATAATTTGATAATGTGTGGACATGGGTTCCAGCTGGGTGGGACATCACAAGGGCAGGACCGTCCTCATGGAGTGAAGCACAGGCTGGACAAATGGACTGTCCAGAAATCCTTTATCCTTGAGAAAATCATCTATCGGTGCATGTGGATAGTGTGTCATGTAAACATGTCACCTGTTGTGTGTTGTGCAAACTCTTTAATGGTGTACTGAGACAAAAACAGTTATCTGCTCATTTGCACCCAGTTTTACAGCCGTTCTTTATCAGCTAACTCTCCTGTTTTTACATCGTCACATTACTGTTACCAGGAAGGTTATTTGAGTTTCCAAAGGAAAATAAAAGGATCAAACATTATGCTCTGTTTGAGATAAATGCACAGATTTAAGAAATGTAAAATGTCATCATTAAACTGGCAGGATAGATTTTAAATCTGTTTCTTCTTAGTGGAAGAGTTCAAGTATTTCACAGTTTTGCTCACAAGTGAGCATGACATTGAAAGATGGATCAGTACAACCTTTGCAGTATTGCAGACTTTGTTCTGGTCCGTTGTGGTGAAGAGAGAGCTGAGCTTTAAGGATAAGCTCTCTGTTTGCTGATCAGTCTACATTCTTACTAGGCCTGTCACGATAAACAATAAATCAATTAATCGCATGGTAAATGAAAATTATCAACTTCATTTTCATTTATCGGCTTTATCGTTTCTTCGTGTCTCTCTCTTTCTGAAGACACTGGATGACAAAAGGCTCAGCTCCGGTGCCCTTCCCTGCCCCCCCCCCCCCCCCCCCTTTCTCTTTTCCCTTTAAAACCCATTTTAACCGTCCAAAATCGCATTTTTGGATCGTTAAAAGCAGCTAAGCTGAGAAGCTAAGCTACGAGCTAAGCTAACAGGCCGACCTCGGGGAAAAACCTCCATATTGTCAAAGCTCCAAAAATTCATGGTTGAAACCCGTGCCTTTGTCTAAAAAGTTGTTTTTCTCTGCAAAAATAAGCTGAGAACTCGTTTACTGATTATTTGTTTAAAGCTTTGTGTGAAAAATGCTATGCTAAATGGCTCAAACCACACCGAGCATCTGCCATTTTGAGAACCGAAAAACAAGAACAAGAGACAGTTCATGTCATGTCAAGAGACCTCTCTCCCATTTTTCTTAAAGAGACACGCTGCTCGCTCCCTCACTATCCATCCTTCAGTTCAAACAATCTTATACTGCCATCCAATGGTCAAAAAAGGTACTACACACACAAAAATTAACTAAAATGTCTTCTTAAATTTGACAATTACAAATTATTGTCAAATTTCAGACAATATTATCGTTTATCACAATAATTTCTGAGACAATTAATCGCCCAGCAAAATTTGTTATCGTGACAGGCCTAATTCTTACTCTCACCTATGGCCACCAACTCTGGATAGTGACTGAAAAAAAATGAGATTGCGGATACAGGCGGTTGAAATAAATTTCCTCTGCAGGGTAGCTGGACCCTCCCTTAGAGATTGGGTGAGAAGTTCAGTTATCCAGGAGAGACTCGGGAGTAGAACCGCTGCTCCTCCGCATTGAGAGGAGTCAATTGAGGTGGTTTGGGCATCTGGTAAGGATGCTCACTGGACGCCTCCCTAGGATGGTGTTCGGGCGTGTCCGACTGGGAGGAGACCCCGGGGAAGACCCAGGACACACTGGACAGACTATGTCTCTTGGTTGTACTAGGAACGTCGTGGAGTCTTGCCAGAAGAGCTGGAAGAGGTGGCTGTGGAAAAAGATGCCTGGGCCTCCCCGCTCCAGCCCCCGAGACCCAACTCCAGAAGAAGTGGAAGATGATGGATAGATGATTATTATTTTTTTTTTTTGCCTCAACCTTAATTTAACCAGGAAAATCCCATTGAGATTCAAAATCGCTTTTTAAAGGGAGACCTGGGAAAGATAGGCAGCAGCAAATACAAAACCTAATTACTACATCACTGTCAAACCAACAAATTAAAACAGCATATTGAGAAACATTAAAATAAATAAATAAATAATTAGGAACAACGGGTACAAATTGTAGTTGGTCTCAAGTATGATCAATTTTGAGTTAAATGCTCGCAATGACATTAACTCTGTCAGTTTCAAATCAAGTCAATTCAGTTCAGTCAAACAGAACAGCAACAATCAAATATTCCTGTGGGCAGGTGGAGTAAGAACCAGCACCTCTCTCTACAGTACAAATACAGAATGGAAGACGTCCACATATTGCTTTGTATATGTATGCATACCAATGGCTTAACCTTCTGGTAATCAGAACAGGTCAATGAGTAATGTGCAAAAGTAATGAGCCTCCACTCTTTCTACATTTTGTTTCAATCAGAAGAACCTTCTTGTAATTTTTAAGTAGTTTCCGTGTTGTGTTGAATTTGTTGCAGTCGGTTGTTGGGTTTATTTTGTAATAAATCTTAAGACAAAGTCTCCTTCTCTTTATTATGAGCTCCCTGTAATGTGAAAATCCACTTTAGCTGTTGAGTTCTGATTATCATAAGTAGTGATACATCGAGTAATCTACTGATTAAATTCCAAAAAGATAAACTCAATCAGTTGTTTTAATGAGAGCTTAAATATACAGACGTGTGGCCCTTTTCCCAGCTCCTATCTCCAACAGATAGACTGACACAGATATAAATCTTATCTTGGTAAGCTATTTTAGAACACTGACCAATGAATCCTCCAAAACTCAGAGGATAAAACATTGTTCTGTTCACACAGAACATAAAACTGAGCAACATGCCTTTTAAAATCAAGTATTCTGGAGCAAAAGACACACATGTTGGTCCAATTTCTTTTGTTGATTTGGAGAAAAAACACAAGGGCAAAACTGGTTTACAGACATAAAAAAAGATTATTTTTCTTAACATATGGTGTGGTAATCACTTTCACTGCTTGTATCTACTATTGTTAACTTGGGGGTTTTGTACCATTAAAAAAACAGTTGTATTAAGTCTAAACTTTATTTTTTTTTTATTATAACGATGATCAAAACTAGAAAAAAAAACATTTAAAAAAAGAGTTGGAAACACTGTCTAATTACATGCCCTAAAATCAGGTGGCAAGACAAAAACTCCAGAGACAGGCTAACAGAGTGCTTCGCTACAGTGGATCTCAAAATAACCCAAAAGAACTCAGAAAATGGTGTCACCTTCTATTAAACAAGAATAGTACGTTGTCTCTGTTGACCATTTTGAGTGAGCAAGATCAAAAAACAGCCGGAAATGAATGAGCAAACATCATTTTAAAGACAACTAAATTGAGGGTAAATTAATGGTTGATATGGAGGATAACTGCAGCATCGATTCAGGAACCCAAAAGTAAAATAAAGATCAATACTGCTTTTTAACAAGCTGAGAGAGAAAAAAGGACGTCAGAAGACAGTAAAAGAAGTTCGGGTGGGAAAAGAAACTGCACACTGGCTCTTGATCAAAGGGATCTGGATGCAGGAAGAAGAGGCTGTAGAACAGACAAGAGGCAAAACGACGAGTGGAACTGGGCTAACGGGAGGAAAGGGTCAGCGTAGATGAATAATGCCAAGGGACAAGCATTCTGAGGGCGTTGTAAAAATAAAAGAAAACAGAGAATTCAAATGCAGAGGAGTGGGGGGGAATAAAGTGAGAGACAAAGCCCTGACTCTAAAACTTGGCATGATTAAAAAAGTGCCACAACGCCTGAAGATACTGAAGCATGCAGAAGAACAAAAAAACATCCTAAATTAAAAAAAAAAAGACGAGTAAGAAATGGGGACACAGACAGACAGAGGGGGAAAAGGAGAGAAAATCCCCTTAAAGGAGAGTGGGAGAATCTGAAAAAATGGCAACTCCACAAAGGTGCTTGGAATAGCTCACTGCAGAGCTCATAGGGTGTGTTTTTATAATGCCATCCCCTTATCCTCCCACCTCGCCACTCTCTCCCACTTTCTCCCATCTGGCTCGGGCTGTCCTTAACCCGGGGACTCTCACTTTCTGCCAGACGTGATGCAACAGAAGGCAAAGCTGCCCAAGCCTGCGGGTGTCGTTTCAAGAGCAGCTTCGTTTTCGTGAAAACTCCCCTCAACACATCTTCCATATCCCTCGGAATCCAACTCTTATCAGAGACGACTGATGTCGGCGTGGGGATGAGGGGCTCCAAACTCCGTCTCTATTTGAGGAGGTATAAGATTGAGGATGCAGATGTGTGCAAATTATAGGCCTGCGTGTGGGCTCAAAGGAGTGTCTCATGTATCTTTCAGCAGATTGGTTGCATATCCTTTGTGTTGTTTGGAGGTATGGAGCGGAAATAGACTGCCGAAGACAAAATAAGACGGCCTGAAATAACGGCAACGTAAAACAAGTTCCTGATTGATTCTCCCGACTAGTCTTCAGCCATTCTCGACAAAACGCTGGCACTTAACCACCATGCTCGTTATGAATTTCTCCTGACGTGACAGCAGCAAGAGAACAGATTTCAAACTTCCTCCTGACTCGTGTTTCTTTACACGGTTTGTCTTTAGACAGCACATGACCATGGTAAAGGCACGGAAAGGCGTTCTTGTTGTAGCCCTTGTCAGGTTGCTGCGGCTTTGATCCCTTCACTGCTTGATAAGTAGCAGCATGTGATGTTGGCAGTCAGGGAAAATGAGCTTTGTCAGCTGTTGCGTTGTACTGTAAGTCTGCTGAGATGACTGTCAGCTGTATGGAAATGAAACAGACACATGTCAAGGAAATCCAAGAGGTGTGTTGGGAAGGGATATTTACTGGAAACAGAAGAGATGATAATGAGAAGTGAGGAAAGAAACAAAAGGTGAAAAAAAGTGATCCCACACAATTCTCAGCAGACAGCAAGGTAGGGGCTAGTGGCCAGGGCCATATGGCACGGCCTTATGTGCCCGCTGGCTCAGGCTTTGCACAAAGTCCAAGACATTCCCCATAAATCTCAGCGCTGACTAGCAGTGGACAGTTGTGCAGCGTTTATACAAAAAAACTAACACTAGACGAGGTGGAAGATACTTTAACCTGCATTTTTTTACACCCTCAAATCCAAACTGAATGCAACAATTTGCATATCTCAAACATTTTATTTTACATTGAAACACAGTAAACAAACCAATAAATTGCATTTTTTCTTTTAAATATAGTCATTTTGAACTTGATGGCAGCAACATATCTCAAAACAGTTAAGTTTGGACCATGTTTACATCTGTGAAACATGCAATCTCTTATTTTTTTAACAGTATGTGAATGTCCAGTAACTGAGGAGAACTTTTAGTGGAGGTTTTGGAGGGAATGTTGTCCCATTCTTGTCTGATGCAGGATTTGAACTGTTTAACAACCCTGGGTGTTTGCTGGATAGGAGCAGATGTTCTAAAACCTGCATCTACTCTTCAGCTTTAATGGTGCCTTTCAAGATAAGTTGCCCATGCCAAGAGAACTAATGCATCCTCATACCATCAGTGAGGCAGGCTTTAAAATGGTAAACGGACTGCACTTACTGGTATATAGCGCCTTTATAGCTCATCAAGACACTCAAAGCGCTTTACATTACAATACGTGGCCTCATTTACCCATTCATACAGCACTCTACTAGATCTATACAAAAATTAATCAGTGCTTTATCACATTCATACAACAATGGGACACACATTGGAGGCAATGAGGCGTTCAGTGTCTTGCCCAGGGACACTTCAACATGCTTTGTTCTGGTGGAATCGAACCCCCAACTCTCCCATTGGAGGGCAACTGCTCTAACCACTCAGCCACAGCTGCCCCACGATAAAAGTGTGCACTAATAACGAGCTGAAAGCACAAGAGTCAGATTGTTTAAATGTTTTGATGATATTAATGCAGATTATGGGATTTTTAAAACCTTCCCAATTTTTATGAGGAACATTGTTGTGAAATTGTTCATCTAATCAGATACAGTTTTTCACAGTCTGGTGAACCTCTGCCCACCTTTACTTTTGAGAGGTTTGTAAATCATTGCATTCTATTTGTATATACATTGTATTCAATGCCCCTACTGTTTCAGAATTGCAGTTGTATGTTTATTCCCTTTTAATTGCAATGTGATCCTATTTGGAGCCCTGTTAGGACAATTATTTCTCAAGTAAAAAAACATATTCCTAACAAGGACATATCTTGATTTCTTGATTTGGTTTCAGTTAGTTATAGTTGTGAAAGTGGTTGGGAGTACATTTAAGAAACAAATGGTAACACAACACCAAAATACTCCTGTATGGTTGTCGGTGCAGATCCTTAGTTGTCCAGGCCATTATAGCCTTAAAACAATTTGCAATCTGCTGGCTTCCTTATTTAGTTATATTTTACTAATTGGCTTTTATAATGTACGTGAATGTTTTTGTACATTGTCCTGAGACGACTTCTGTTGGGAGTTGGTGCTATAGAAATAAACTGAATTGAAAAACTGGAATGTATGAAAACTGGTTTTAATCTATTATAAAAGGTTTTTCAAACTTAATGTGAGCTAATACTAAAGTCTAGTTTTCATTTTGTTCAAGCACTTATAGCGGAATAATTGTTATTTTTGTGAATTGAATGACTCCGTGATATTAAAAATAAGAAGCAACTGGGCGTTATGTACTTAATTATTGATTTCCACTCCTTACATTTACATTTTCATCCTGCTTTATAGCACTCATGTTCACATTAATAATACTTTATGTTCTTTCTCTACTCAGTCTGTTTTATTTTGTTGTAATTTTTTTTATTTATTTTTGTCAAAATGGTCACCTCATTTCTAGTTTCTGAAAACCTCCTGTAGGGGCTGCTGTGGATCTGCCTAACCCTCAGCTCCCCTCATCCAGGTTCCAAATGCTCAGATTTGGGACTGAAGCCAGAACCTGTTGTCTCCCTGCCTGCCCGAGATCTCGGGCGTGCATGCACACACACACCTACACATGAACACACACACGTGCAGGCAAAGCTACAGATGCATTCACCACCAGAGCAGTTTGTGGTGAGAAAATAGGCATCTGTTCCTTACCAGGTCACAACACACAACAACCCAGCAAAGCGAGCAGAACCATCGTCATTCATAACGGCAGCGAGCGATGACTTCACCGAGCGAACAATGCAACTGCTCACTGACAGAGAGGGGGGGACACAAAGACAGGTGGTGGAGGGAGGAAAGGACACAAATGAACAAGGATGCCTGAAAAAGAATGGAGTTGCAGCAGAACAGGATATAAATGCATGGAGGACAGCAGGGTGAAGGGGTGGAGGAGCCCAAAGGGATTACGTTGAAAAGTGAACAAGAGAAATTAATGTTGGCTGAAGGATGATAGCGATGACAGTGAAGACTGAACAAGGAGGGTGATGTAAGGGAGCATGTAGGGGTGGGGGGGTATGCACAACACAAACCACATGGGAGCAGGAGTTGTGCAAAGTGAAGGCGGGTTCATGCATCAGTGCAGTGAAGCAGAGGGAAGGTAGAGCTCTGCAACACGCAGCAGCAAACATGACAGCACATCAGCATCAATAAACTGGGAACCAAGTGACACATCCCTGAGTTCACTGGAGCCCA
This sequence comes from Nematolebias whitei, assembly GCF_014905685.2. Classification (NCBI taxonomy): domain Eukaryota; kingdom Metazoa; phylum Chordata; class Actinopteri; order Cyprinodontiformes; family Rivulidae; genus Nematolebias; species Nematolebias whitei. Next base: position 9,665,074 of record NC_056510.1, on the reverse strand, counting down.
CCTCCACCCAAACCCCACATTCTCCACATATGTGAAAGTGATCAAACGATCCAAGCAACAATTAGTCACGGACTGCTCAGAGAAGTCACAGCGAGGTATGTGTGGACAGCAGCGTGACAGGTGGGCGTTATTTTGAAGCAAGACTCACACATGAAAAAAAAAACTATCTAAACCTAAGAAAATACTCAAGATTTTACTTGTTTTAATTTATGCATTGATTTGAATACAAACACTTTAGACCTGATGAAGTGAAAAGCACAACAGTCTGTCATAAAAAAAAAAAAAAGCCTGTTCACGTACCAGTTGGTAATTATGACAGTTTTATTATAAAGTTCAAACTGTTTAATGTGCGTTAAAAGCATCCTTTGGCAAAAACATTTAACGCTTTACATTTACAGATAAAAATAAAGACGTTCTAAGCTCCTGAATCACTTTAATGTATCCACATTTTCCTGTTGACAGTAAAACAAACAAACAAAAAAAAAACGTACCAACACAATGGCATTTTAATTGTGCTGAAATTCAAGACGTAGTGCAAGTTTTACTGGGGAAAATAAAAACATTACCAACCTTGAGGTTCAACAGTGCTTTGCATTTTTTCACTCTCACCATGCTTTTGCACAGCTTGTAAGAGTGCAGGTGTAAATTGTAAACATATGTGAACATAAATGAATATACCTGTCTGTAATGTAAGACTCTGCACTGGTTTCAGACTCCACATTAGAGCCCATTAGGGTATCGTGTGGATGCAAAACAAACAGTTTAAACTTGCATTCAACCTCGTATTTTGTAACAACCGACGCAACAATCAACAACAAAAACATGTTCGATGAAAATCAAATTTGTTTTCATTAAACAGACAAACGCATCAGTTTCACCAGTTTGAGAACCTTCATTTAGAGACAAAAAAGTAATTTAATTAATGCCAAAGTGGTTCAAAACACCAAAATTCATGCTCAATAATCCAGGTATAAAATCCAACAATGTTCAGTCAGGTCATCTGGACGGTTTATTTTATTGCTGAGACATTTCGCCCTTCATCCAAAGGACTTCCTCAATTTCAAACAAAACTGATTCCCACAAACCGCATACTCCATAGTGGAAAATAAAAACAGGTTGCTGGTGCTAAGATGGCCTCTGGGGCCTGCCCTCTCCTCTGGGGCCCGCCCTCTCTTGTGGGGCCCGCCCTTTTCTCTGTCACCTCTTCCGAGACAGTCATGCCAAAGTGGTTCAAAACACCTAGGTTCATGCTCAGTAATCTAGGTATAAAATACAACAGTCAGGTCATGTGGACTGTTTCTTTTTTGCTGAGGTGTTTTGTCCTTCATCCAAAGGGCTTCCTCAATCGGAGAAGCCACCAAACAAAACTATTCCTACAAACAGCAAACTCCATAGTGGGAAAGAAAAACAAAGTCTGCTAGTGCTAAGATGGGTTCTGGGGCCCATCCTCTCCTCCAGGGCACGCACTCTCCCTCGTCAACTCCTCTGAGACAGTCATGCCAAAGTGGTTCAAAACACCAAAGATCATGCTCAATAATCCAGGTATAAAATCCAACAATGTTCAGTCAGGTCATCTGGACTGTTGCTGTTTGTGCTGAGATGTTTCGTCCTTCATCCAAAAGATTTCCTCAATCTGAGAAGCCACAAAACAAACGGATTACCAAAAACATGGAGTGGAGTTTATGGAATATGCTGTTTGTGAGAATCAGTTTTGTTTGGAATTGTGGAAGTCCTTTGGATAAAGGACAAAACATCTCAGAGGAGTTGATGAGGGAGAGGGTGGGCCCCAGAGGCCATCTGAGCACCAGCAAACGGCCGTTTTTCACTATGGAGTGTGCTGTTTGTGGGTATCAGTTTTGTTTGGTGGCTTCTCGGATTGAAGAAGTCCTTTGGATGAAGGACGAAACATCTCATCAAAAAAAAAGAGAAACTATCCAGATGAACTCACTGAACATTGTTGGGTAATTTAATCAATTTTAAACATTGTAACTGTTAGAGATTTCATTGCATTTATTCTGATAAATATATTTTAAAGCGTAAAGGTGTTACTTTTTACACTTCTTGGACATGACATAGATACAGCAGAATATACTGTAACTACAAAACAAATAAAAACTAAACTAAATATTTAGATGTTGTTTGGCTCCAGAAAAAAAAAAAAAAAAAAAAAATTAACTCAGCCCTAAAGGGAAAAAAAAGAAAAACAGGATACAGACTCAGGTTTTTTCTCTCTTTCTATGGAAGTCTTTTTAACAAAAAAAAAAAAAAAAAAAGTGTTATTTACTTGGAAATAAATAACTTTTTTTTTCACTATCACAATGCTTTGTATCATCATGTATGCACATGCAACAACTGGGGCAATGCTGAAAACAAAAAAAAATAAAATAAATAAATATGAGCAAAATAAACAGGAGGACAACAATGCCTTGTATTCTCAATGTCACATAGTGTATAATGTTCACAGACCAAGTTGCTGTTAGCAGCTTTACTAAATGTTTAACATGATTTATAATCTCAATCTGAACCTACAATGAAGATAAGGCTCTGCAATGGAAGCAGTGCTATACACTATTGTAAAACAAGCTCGACCTAATGATGAATGATGTTTTCCAACTAGTCGCCAAGAATCACAGCTTATGGATATTTACCCTTAAGGACCCTTTAAAACATGAGCATCACCCCACGGTCTGCAGGGTTTCAAACTATTTAAGGGAACTCGTTTGAAACCCTGTAGAACAAGAGTGACAAACTTGGAAACAAAAGGGGGACAATAACAAAAGTTTGGTTCAAACCAAGGGACAATTTCAAGAAGTACATTAACTCAAGTCAGATACCTGGCATCTTTTCATGGTTGCAGCATGGCCCATTGCATGTTCTCTGTTGCTCTTTCCACATCAAACTCAAAGGTTCTAACTTTATTTTTTGCTTCAAAGTTGACCAGCTGTCATGAGAAGTCGACACTAAATACACTATGCTAGGCTTTTACGCAAAAAGAGAGGTGACAGAAAATATTTCACATTTATAATATCATCTCGAGGGCCAGCCAAGATGTTCCCAAGGGCCAGATTTGGCCCGTGGGCCTTGAGTTTGACAGATGTGCTGTAGACTGTGGGGGGGTTCTCTTGTGTTTAAGTCTAAAGCCATGAAATATCTCACTGAGCTGTTACCCTTGGTGACTAGTTGGCAAACATAGGAGTCTCCAAAATATGAAAGTTTTTAATTTTCTTGCTTCAGTTGCTTAAATTTTGAAGGCGTTCAGAAACTTTGCAACATTTTTTTCTTTCGGATTTTAGTATCTTTTGTGTTTTGAACCCCTCAGTTTTGTCATAGGTGTCTTAAACCCAGCTTAAGATTGCCAGAGCTTCATTTTGATACCTCAGAGGGAGAAAAACATAAAACTGTTCAGCGCTAGTTGTCGAAAGCCTATCGGGCCCTCTTGTGCCTCTAGCGACTGCTAAAGGTAATGTTTAATCTGGTGCATGTCAGAATGAATGAAAGCATCAGATGTCAGACCTTTTTTTTTCCATATTCATAACCCACTTTTTGACTATTTGCTTTGGTGTATAAGTCGCAGGACTTGCAAATTTATGCACAAAGGTGTGACTTATACGCCGGAAAATACAGTATTTTAAATGTGTCTGTTATTTATTTATTCATTTGATTAAATCTTAAAATTAACAAGGTGAAATCCCAAACATGGGTGTGAATGCCAACGTGTGTACCATGGAGATGGGTAATAAAATCATGTGCATGGGCTAGTTTTGCAAGCCATAAAAAAAGGCTGACAATGTTTTTTGTTTTTAATTACCGCACATGGCTTGCTGGTCACTTGGTCACAGACACTCAAGTCTCCACAATGGCAGTTTAGTAAAATATTGTCTATTGTCCTGTCATAGTTCAGGTAAAAAATAAAGTAATATCTTAAATGTCCTGTTTACAGTGTGGAAATGCAATAGTCTTTATTTTGTTTTCATGTGAAGACTGCTCATGTTGGTATTTGTCTTTTATGTGCCGATTAATTTCACCGTCTGGGTTCATTTTATTTGAAGAACGTTTCTCATAACTGCAGGATGTGGTGACATGTGTGCCAGGTCTCATCTGAACTGTGATGTCATGCAGTATATTCTGTTAAAGCCTTTATTAAAAAGCCATGTGCGTGTTTAATGCTTTTAATTGAGAGTGTGGCATTAAATGCTATGAAGAGTTGCCATTGGCCCCTGGGCTGCACTTTGGTAATCCTTGTTTTAACCAATTTACATGGTAGAATTAACCCTACAGTGAAGTTATTATGAGTCAGCATTTACAATGACAATTAAACATGCCATGCTGAGTTAAACAGGCAACCACTGCTCTGACAGATTAACCCTGCATGTGGCAGGTTTAACAGCATCCCATCAGTGTTGCTGAAAATTAACCAAGTAGGTTGTCTAAACCCTGAAAAACAATTGAATGAGTCATTTGTTGTGGTCATATGGTGAGTGGATCAGTGGCTGGGGTGGCTCAGTGGTTGATGTAAAGGTCAGTGATACTAAGGCTTCACGTTTGAGGCCCGGTTGTTTCAGGAAAGGCATAAAACATTTGTCAAATATACATGTGAGTCTTCTCGCTGTGACAACCCCTGCAGGAGGGAGCGGCTAAAAGAAAAACAGCAATACAGTGGTTTCTCACTACTTCGCGGTTCAACTTTGGTGGAATCGCTCTGTCATGTTTTTTTCAACGATTGTCAACTTTAATATTACTCACATGATTGGGACTATATGGGATTTTGTCTTTCTAAACAGATCTCACGTGTAAACGAGTCTTCGAGGCTCAATGTGATTTATCTGTCTAAAGGTTGAATGAATGAATGAATAAAAAAGTTAACGAAAAAATACTTTGGACAGGCACCGCCAATTTGTAGTTTCCTTTCAATAAACCTATACAGTAGTCCCTTGTTACTTTGCAGTTCGATGTTCGCAGACTCGCTCTATCACTGTTTGTGGATGTACAGTCCATGATATTGTACAAAAAAAAAAAGTACAGGACACATGACGGTCAACTTTAATATTACTCATGTGATTGGGACCGTACTAGATACTTTACTGTACAGTAAAAAGTTAAGGGAAAAATAAAATACTTAGGATAGGCACTGCCATTTTGTAGTTTTCTCAGTAATCCTCCACTGTATTCCCACTCATAACTCCATTCCCCAGAAGACAACAGAGCCCCGCCCAGGAGCCCCGTTTCCTTCTGCTGAAAAAAACAGCGGTAAAGTTTTGATCTGATCGGCGCCCAGCGGATGCAGAGACAGCACTGTACAGTACATAAAGCCTTCAAATACATATAAATACTAAAACAAATACGGCGTTCCTACTTTGCGGTTTTCCACCTATTGCGGAGATGTGTAAATGTAACCCATGCAATAATCGAGGGGCTACTGTACAGTTAGTGGTTAAGTCCCCAAGTTGATCTTGTACTTGTTTAAAGATGAAACTTTACTCTGGCTAAACATTAAACCTCAATATTGTCCCCAGTGACAGTTGCAAACCTGCTGTGGCTGCTCTTTCCCAAAGGTTGTTTTGAATGACAACATAAAACTGTGGAAATGTTAAAGTTTAAACATTTCATGTCTGTACCACAAGGCTTTGTGTTGCCACTTTAATATTGTTCACAAATCAGAGTGCAAAATTATCTTTGTCCCATAGTCGTGTTTAGATTGATCTTTGAAACAAGTCACTTCAGTTAGATGCTCTTTCATGGACGATACAAATATTCTCCTAAACTCATATCATCTACCCAACAAAGTTAAGTCAGGTCATCTGGACAGTTTCTATTTCGTTTTGTTGAGATGTTTCGTCTTTCATCCAAAGGACTTCATCATCAACGGGAGAGAGAGCGGGCCCCAGAAACCTACTAATCGCCAGCAAACTGGTTGGCCCACTATGCAAGTGTGCTACTTATGGGACTGAGTTTGTTGTGGCTCCTCGGACTGATGAAGCCCTTTGGATTAAGGACGAAATGTCACCAAAAAACAAAAAAAAGAAACCATCTAGATGACCTGATTTACCTTTCTTGGATTTTTTTTACATGGATTATTGAGCATGGACTTTGATGTTTTGAACCACGTTGGCTATGGCTGCCTCAGAGGAGTCACCAATGGGGGCCGAGATGGTATAGAGGCAGGGCAGCCGGCTTGGGACCCGAAAGTCCCAGGTTCGATCTCCAGTCACTGCACATCACTTGGCGTCTCTGGGCAGCACACCTCATCCCCAAAATGCCCCCCGGGCGCTTTCAATAGCTGCCCACTGCACCACCTGGTGGTGGATGGGTTAAATGCAGAGACTAATTTCGCCATTGTATGGAAACATACAGTGCTGACATTGTGATGATATTATTATTATTATTATTACCAGGGGAGAGGGCAGGTCCCAAAAACCTACTTATCCCCAACAAACTGGTTGGCCTACTATGCAAGTGTGCTGCTTGTGGGACTCGATTTGTTGTGGCTCTTCAGCCTGATGAAGTACTTTGGATAAAGGACGAAACATCTCAACAACAAAAAAAAGAAACCGTCCAGATGACCTGAATTAACTTTGTTGGATTTTTGGCCTGGATTATTGAGCATGAACTTGTATACCATCTACATGACTACAAAGCTATTTTCTACGTATGGAATAATCAAAGGTGCAAATAAAAGCCTGGTAGATTTTAGGACGTGGTGCCACTGGTCTTATCTGATTTAGACAATGATAATGATTAGGTTCAGTTTGTGGAAAAAAATGATCAAATGTTAAATCATGCAATAGGAAGAATGTTTAGTTGACAGACTTATGCAATGAACTGAAGCCTATAATCTATGCTTGGGTAATTTTCACAGTGTAGATGAACAGATGCTGTTATATATTCATCATTTAACGCGGATTCCTCATTTTTCTGGACTGAATAAAACGTGCATTGAATTTAAGGAAATGCAAACGTGAGACGTCATTTAAATTTGACCCATCAAAATGAATGCGGTCATTTATTTACAGAATCAAATTTAACATCAAACATGTACATTAATTTGGCAAATTATGAAAATAACAATATAAGCAATCAATCAGGAAAAATCATACGGCCATGATTTTTCCGTTGCTGCACCAAAGACATTTATAAAACTGTACAACTATGATCTTTTGCCCACATGAATGTGGGTGAGCATTTTACACAGACATTTCTAAATATCTGGAAGAATTTCTACTTGATAGAAAAGTTTAAAGATGGGAAGAAGTTTAAGGGAGTTAAGATGGTATGTGAGGGAAATTAAGTGTTCACCAGAATCGACACTCTCCGGCTTTCTTCAGCTTTTCCTTACAGTACACTTAGGTGAATGAAATCGGCTCCTTTACCTGGAGATGTCTCAGGTGAGATTCCGTTTAACGCACCCTTTCAGCGTCTCAGTAGGATGCTGTTACTCGTCCGAAGTAATGGCGAGGCTCTGTTCGACACACATTCACCTCAGTGGAAAATGTTATAATCCCATGGAACTCGGAAGAGCTTTGCTGTCATGTCAGGAGCTCCAACAGCACTCCATCAGAACTTTAGCTCTCGTGTAGTTTACAGAACTCCCACAGAACTCTTGAAGTCTGACAACTCTCCAACTCTGTAACTCCGTGAGTCCGTGTGTCTGTGTAGACCAGGAAGTACTGACATTTTAAAGACTCTTTCCCGGTTCACTTTTTGGGATTTTTCATTGGTCAGAAACGACCAGAAGGGGTGTGTTTTTGTGACGTAAGAGGTTAGAGACAGCGAGAATTGTTATGGTACAGCTCAGAAATGTTCTCACAGACCGAGAGGGTTCTGTTTTGGCGTTTTTAAGAAACAGGTGCAAAACATCTCTATTTACGTCTGAGAGGATTCTAAAACATGACAGTTTTAACATAACAACTTGTTTTTCGTTTGACTGTAACCTTGTAAACGCACACACTTGCTCATTCAAAAGCAGAACTCAGAAAAATGCATAATTACTCTGCAACAGCTTTTAACATGAGAATAAAAATCATTACTCAGTTAATAAAATTGATTAGTTCACTGCAACATCTAAAATGGTTTGAACTAAGACACTTTGATTATCAACATTTGTAAGATAGTAATGATAATAAAAAGAGTGTTCTTTTCACTTGAATCTTCAAGAAAGAAAGTCTCAGGATGGGTGAACCTGTATCTATGTATTCAAATACATGAAATGACAGTTCCTGTCCCACAAGGTTCTAAAGGTCAAGAGTTTTGACCTTAGACTTAGTTTTGACGTAGGCCTAGTCCACTACAACAGTTATTAATTAGTTTTTTTTCCTTCAACACACTGTACTGTATGTACTTCCACATGACTGTTAGTAACAAACATGCCTTATTAAGATAAGAGCCTCAAGGTCCATAGAGACTCATTTCTTCCCAGCATTATAAACATCTAGAGCCTTTAAATAGTTTTGCAGTATTGGGAGGAAAGTTATCATAGACTACATCAGATTCTAAATTGCAGTCACTTTCTCTAGGCTTCCCACTGAAGATAACATCAACTTTAATTGTGTTTAAACAATCATCCTCTACGATGTAAATTACAGTAGTTCATCTGTAATTGTTTTAGATTATGTAAGACTGATTTCTTACTGAGTAGCATTCTCCATCTTTTGAGCTGCAGGTGGAAGGTGGCTACAGTTATATTCATTATCTTGTTTATTATTGCCACTCAATGCCAAGATTGCAACTTAAAGTAAGTAATTTTAATTCATAAAAAACAGTTAAAGGTAAAGTAAAACACAAAGTAAGAAAGAAAGTTCAACCCTTTTTCAAAGCGATTTTTACATTTGTAATTCAATTAAGAATTTGTAAGCACATTTTGTAAATAGATGCTATTACGTGTGTTTGTTTATCTAAAGAAGAGCCGAAGTGACTGAAAACTAACAATGGAAGAGCCGTTATCTATTCACAGCAGTGCTTTGTTCCCTTTACTGTCACACTAACTCGTGTTTTCCTGAAAACAAAAGCAGGACAGACTATATGGTTTTTAGCTAAGAGCCATAAATAATATGTTCTCAAGAAAATACTATGCAAAGGTGAATTTCTGCCTGTTCCTTAACTCCATTATCGTATAGCAGTGGTGCTTTCCTGCTCTGTATGCTGTGGTAAACCTGAGAAGAACAAAACAATTGCTTCATTGCTTGCAAGCTAAAAGAAAGCTCAGGAAACAGCAGATGACCTTGGCCCAAAGCATTGGAACACACTGATACTCAAGTTATGGGTCTGTATTTTAATAGGAACCATACAGATCAAGATTTCTCCACAGAAGTGATGCAAGAGAGCAAAAGAGGTAAAAAGAGGATCTGGATGGAAAGGATGGAATAATGAAACCCAAAAGTTTGTCTTCGGCTGAGCATCATTGTCTATGTTTGGTCTCCAAATGAGATGTATGTTGGATTCTTCAACGTAAACCATTACTTCGGCAATATATCTGAACACAAAAACAGCTTTAACCTTCTAAAGTTTTCAGGAAATGTGTCACAGGACTTAAGCAAAGAAATCAACTAACAGCTGAGAAAATTATATTAGTATGTAACAAACAATATATATGTTGGTGTGAGTTATCTTACAGGAACAGGCAATTAAAAGCAATTAAAGCTTGCTCAGATATTGTTTTATAAGGTACCATATATTTTCACCCTATAAGTCACAGATTTTTGCATAATTTACATGCCCTGCGATTTATATGCCGAAATGATGTATTTATGGATTTTTTTACCGTATTTATAAAAAACAATTTTTGGCTGAAATGTGACCGTTTTCATTCATTCTGACTTAAAATATTGAACACTACCATTTTCAGCCGCTAGATGGCAGTCGAATAGTAAGGCATGCCGTTGTATCATGTAATAGGTAAAAGTGACTATTAATGACACAATCGGCTTGCCATAGACTGACACTGTGTTCTGCCTGGAGCAACCGTCAAATCAGCTTCATTTTGCTGCGCCGCCCCGGTGACATACAGATAATTTGACCATTGAAGTGCATTTATTAAGTAAAAGTTCCACTGAGACACAAATTTCAAAGAAATGCACAGCGAGTCTGCGCGTTCATGTTTCCACGTATCAGCTTTTGATAAAGCAGCTGATTTGACTGTCAAAGTGCATTTATTAAGGAAAAGTACTTGAAAAAGTTCCATTATCCGTCACATCGCTTTATAATGTAGCTATTTTTGTTTCATTTTTATATAATTTATTATGTTTACTTTTCATTTTTTTATGCTTTTTATGTCTATTGTTGTTTGTACCTCATCTGTGTTCTTTGTTTTAAACAGGTCCCTTTTGTAAATGAGTCCTCGCGACTCAATACGAGTAACCTGTATAAATAAAGGTTGAATGAAAAAAAAAAACTCCAACAATATCTAAAATCTAACTAGTTGCCCACTAACAGACAAACAGAACGATCAGACATTTGCTGATATTAATTATATTTGGGTTGAATTGTTTAGAACGTCCCTTGAAACAATGACTTCTGCTAATACGTCCAACTGAGAAACAGATGAAATGATCCTTTCCATCAGAGCAGGCAACTATTTCATCCTTTCCACTTCTGACATACGGTAATTACTAATGTTTATCCCATGTCTTTATCCCAACTTAACAAAGAAAACAAAAAGAAACAATCCACATTATACAATAAGTACTTCAACAAACTCAACAACTTTTACTCAAGCGTTCCCTTCTCAGGAGAACGGAGTGTGTGGGCCTCTTCACTATCCTCCTAAACACAGAGTCAGTGGTTCAGAACTGCTGAAAGGGATTTTTTCCTCCTCAGCTGAATGACGCTCCTGGGAACCTTTTTGTGCAAGCATCTCAGGCACTAACCCAACATAAAACGCGGGTATGAAATGCTCCGCCTCACGGCTCTCCCTTCATCAGCATGTGTGGCATATCGAATGAATTTCAATGACAACTTTGACATTTTCTGCAGGAGCAGAAAACCGCTTCAAGAGAATGAAGTCCTCTGATCGCATGGCTGGAAGTTAAGGTGCTGTGCAACAATTCATTGCTTGGTCTTCTGATGCACTCTTTGAATGCTCTGCATTTATCTGAAGCCATCTAAGCAAACACATACAGGCATTTTGAGCTGAGCTCAAATCAAGCGCCCGTACAGAAGAAAACTGGTTTCCACTTTGCTTCAAGCCATTGACCGTTTCAGAGCTCCAATTCTTCAAGTAGCCTCTATTTCCAACATTGATCCAACATGATTAAAATTAATTATTTATTACTTTTATACCAAAGATGTCCAAATATAAGATGTGAATGCAATTTAGAGTTTGAAAACCAGGTAAGCAAGAGCTTTCAAACAAATTTGCCTGCAAAGCTGCTCCTCCTGTGACACTTATCTCTGGAGGGAAGGCAGTCTGCATTCAGAGAGACAGCAGTCAGATCATGTTAGGTGTAACGATTAGGCCAGAAAGGAGACAGGAGAAAACAGTGGGTTACAGAGGATGCTTTGGTCAGCAAAATGCGTATTTCTTGTTTTCTATTAATACTCTTGACAGCTTTCAACCACAAAGATTCAGTAAATCCAAACCTGTGGTTTTCACTTCAGCTATAATTATCTGAGCCACATTCATGTGTGTGCCTGAAGACCTTTAGGTGGCCAAATTAAAGCCCATGAGAGAAAAACGCTTACGAGGATCCCAACTGTGTCTCCATCCACCTCCAAAGAGAAACTGAAATAAACATTTCAAACAGGATTCCATTCAACAACAACTATATATCTATCTATATATCTATAAATCTATAAATTGATATATCGATATATCGATAGGTCGATAGATATAGTATTAAAGTATTTTAAACCCTTCCCACACTCTTGGAATATTCTAAACAATGTTTCTAAATGCTCTAAAAGAACACAGCGTGTCATGATTTCAGCCTCCTGCTACACTCTACCGTATTCCAGTGATTTGGCCACGCCCACTTCTCCGCTGACAGAAGCTTCTCCTGCAGATGTGGGCTGCACACAGGTGCTAAATAATTTAAAATAATTAATTTTAAATAAAGGCAGCACGGTGGCGCAACTGGTAGAGCTGCTGCCTCTCAGCGAGCAGGTCCTTGGTTCAAACCCCGGTCCAGGGGCCTTTCTGGGTGGAGTTTGCATGTTCTCTCCGTACATGCGTGGGTTTTCTCCGGGTACTCCAGTTTCCTCCCACAGACCAAAAACATGCATGTTAGGCTGATTGGTAACTCTAAATTGTCCCTAGGTGTGAGTGAGAGAGTGAATGGTTGTTTGTCTCGTTTGTCTCTATGTGTCCCTGTGATGGACTTGCGACCCGTCCAGGGTGTACCCCGCCCCTCGCACAGTGATTGCTGGACATGGGCACCAGCGACCCCCGTGACCCAAAATGGAATAAGCGGGTAAAGGTAATGGATGGATGGATTTTAAATAAAAATCCCATGCCGGTCGTGCAACTCATCCATCAATCAGCCAGTTGTGTCATGTCCAATCTTATTTTGAAAAACCACGGTAGAGCGAGTCCGCAAGAAACGAATCAAGAAGTAGCGAGGGACTACTGCACCGGGTTATTAAACACTGACCTCTCTGTAGGTCATGAAACAACAAGGTGAGTGTCCTTAAATAATCATACATTTTAAATTGTGATAAAATGATTGTAAATGACTCATTTTCTCTACATTTGTTACAAAAATAAAAACAGTAAAAATAAAGGAATTTCAAAAAGCACCACAGTACTACTTGTACTACTACTGTTGTAGATACTACTGTATGCTGTTTGTGTTGCTTTTGTGTTTTTGTTCATTACGGTTATTTTTACTATCTGCACATTAACCAGCACTTGTGATGTTTGCGGTCACAAGCGTCTAACTGGTATCTTTAATATCGATAGATATTTTTTTTTAAAGTGACACACAGGACGAGGTGACATTCCACTAGAATAAATTAAGAGGTGGTTATTATTCTTAAAGAATGCTGAAAGGAAAATGGCCAACAATATGGTTTCTGTTTCAACATAGACAAATAAACTAAAGAACTTGTTCCACTTGTGTATGCTGGGATTTGTTTTTACACATTTATTTTCATTTAAAGGTCAAAACAGAAACTGTCATCATCCATGTGAATAAACAAACAAACAAATAAACAAACAAATCCATGCCCTCCAAATCAGCTGTTTGCAGATAAATATCATCTCTAATATGGTTTATTTCCACCTGAAAGAGATAAATGTGATTATAAAGAATAATATTAGCTTCCTAACAATGACGTACATTCACATTAACGTCTTTATTATGTGTTTATTTATTATTCTGTTCATAACATGTGTTTAATTTGATCATAGTTTAACAGTGAATAAAATAATGAATATGAATATAATAAATATTAACTCATAATCCACATAAAATGACATAGCAGCTCCCATCTATTAAGTTAGATTTTATAGAATAATCTCATCTTCTACGCTCAATTTAAATATTTATTGTCATCTTTTGTTTACCTCAGCCAACAAATTGGAAACCCTTTAAATATCATTGCTTTAAACTCTACATTTAAACCATCACATAAATCAACAAAACACAACTTTACAACAACTTTGTAAAAAACAAACAAAAAAAACCCCACTAAAAATACAAGTTTAAATAAAAGAGGCAATTTCAGTAAAAGAAAATGACATCATATGGTGTACATTAATGATCTATAGCATGAACGCTGGAACAACTCTTCAGGTTCATATTATTTAATCCTTTGTGCTCTTAATCCTGATAATTAGCTACACAACCATTACCTTCACAGAAAAACCTCCCGGGGAGGGTTATACCCACTCAGTACCATTATGCAACTTTTAAAAATCATATTTGGATTTGTTCACACAAATGGTAACTACTTTGTTCAAGTGGATATTTTGTGATGAACTTTCTCATTTATTCTAAAATGAAAATAAAACATTAACTTTATTCCAGTTTTGCTTCAGTCATTTAAGTTTTAATCACACAAACATTAATTGCATAAATGAACATCTTTGCCAGGATTACACGTTCTGTCACCTACAAGAATAAATTACAGCACACACACACACACACACACACACACTGCTTGTTCTCCTGCACAATAATTAGTAATCTGACATTTAATACTCGCTCGCAATAAATCCGACCTAAATTATCGAAGCGTTTGACAGGACTGCGTGAGAGTTTCGTTCATTTCTCTGATTATTTTGCACAAGTCTTGGACATAAAGAAAATAAAGTGATATTTAATAATAAATACAGCGGCCTCTTATTGTCATACCTAAAGGTTGGCGTCTTTGAATGTATTATTCTGAAGTATTAACAATTACACATCAGTAAATACAAGCCTATCATTCTTTTAAGGAATGCATGTCACCCGCCACCAGACAGAGATCTACTCATGATGAGAACTGATGGAGTCGTAAGATTTGTTGCTAAAACTTTAATTGTGAGAGCTCTCAACCTCAGAGTATGTGTTATTTATGACTCTCAGCTACAACCACACCACATTTTACTACACTATCTGAACAACTGATTGATTTATAAGGATTTTATGGGGTTTGTAGTTCAGTGGTTCTCAAAATGGGGTCCCCGGATCCCTGGGGGTCTGCGACCTATTGCTTGGGTGTCCACAAAAAAACAACAACACGTAGATATTTAACCACCTGTTAAAATACATACAAATGCAGGAAATCAAATCTACTTTATTCACAATTTTCTGGGGGAGGGCCCCAGACCCCCCGTACCACCCCGCCAGCCTGCTTGCTATTTACGTTCCAGCATCGATCGGTTTACAAATTACTCGCTATGACTAATGCTTTTATGATTCTGTTCAGTTTAATGCAAACGTTTTTTTTAATAATACTGTAATTTGAAGAACTGGCAATACTTTTATTATGTTCATTAAGTAAACAGGTAAAGTTTTAATTTTCTCAAAACTGTCATTTTTGGAAGTTGAAATTAAAAGTTTTGTTAATCGTGTCTTGAATGAAAAATAACCCATCTTTAAAATTATATTTTAAAAAAATGTATTCACACTATTAAAGAGCAGGTGTCAAGTATTTATGTTACACAAATATTTCCGTTGCATTGAAGAGACAAATTGAAGACAATTATTTAATAAACATGAGGGTTATGAGGGGGCCCCTGACACTTTTTCTCCTCTGTAAGGGGACCCTGAACCCAAGAAGCTTGAGCACCCCTGCTCTAGATGACTGAGGTGGCCATATTGCATTTATTGATTATTTTAAAAGTGATTGAGTTGTACAAGTACACACAATGATTATGACCAGACGCACCAAGGTGCTTGGGTACAATCAATCCAGTGATTCATAAGATATTTTGCTTACAGACAAAAGCAGGAAGCAATTAGAATATCATGTTGGAGAAGACTATAGAAGTGTCCAGTCTAACGCTTTGCACTCACATGCAGGCTGAGAGAGAGAGAGAGGAACACAAACACAGACACATCCATCATCCACAGAGACCTGATTGATAGGCTGATCCATTTCCTGTATCCATTAGAGGCGGCTCTGGATTATGCAATTCATCCCAAGGCTATCATCCACCTCTATCAATAATAAACATCCCTAAACTAGGGCTAGCCTCCGAGGATGGAGGAGACACCGCCCTGCACGCTCCACTTCTGATGAAACCCTGCTCAGCCCGTGCGTTCGCCTTTCACAGGACGTGTCCTCTGTTGTCGGGACCCCCACCCCCCACCCCGCAGCACAATTTTTTACTTCTCACATTTATCAAAGCAGCAGCTTCATGGGGTCTGACAAAGATGTCTCAGTGCCGACCGTGGTGGCAGAGAGCACATGAGACTCATGACAAAAGGCAGATGCTCAAATGTGAGATTCCTTCGCGTCTCTGCGTCACGTGATTCGTTTCTGCTGCAGTCGTTTCTAACGGCCTCGATGAGGACAGGCTGGGGTGGGAAGAAGACGCAGAAACAAAGATTTTATTTTATGTAAAATACAACTAAAATGGTTTAAATGAACACAATTCTAGACTATATCATAAATAATAAGTTTGTGGCTGTAGCTCAGTGGTCAGTGTTGATCTTTTAATCCTGAGGTTGCAGGTTCAAGCCCAGGATGCAAAAGGCATGACACAACTGTCAAATCCTTCATGTAAGTTTGTTCGCTGTGACAACCCCTGCAGATAAAGATCACCTGAGAGAACTCGACCCACAAAGAGTTTCCATACATAGGGATACATTTAGATTTATAATTTTAGGTGAAGTTTAAAAAAAAAAAAAATAGTTTAAGGTGGTTTACAGTGGTCCCTCGCTACGTCACGGTTCATTTTTCGTGGACTTGCTCTATCGCGGTTTTTCAAAATAAAATTGGACATGACACACAATTGGCTGATTGATGGATGAGCTGCAACGATCGGCATGGCATTTTTATTTAAAATATATTTAGCAGTCTGCTGCAACTGTATATATATACACACTCTAAAATAAACTACTTCTTACTACTTGTATTAGAATTAAAATCAGTTTATTATTGCCATGTCATTGAACGAGGTTCACAAACTAGGAATTTGCTTTGACATAAAGGTGCGAATAATAATAAAGTAAAATAAAGTAAAACTGAAAACTTAACATAAAACATGTGTACACCCATACAATAAAAAAGAAAAAAATTAGAAAACAGTACAGATGGAGTATTCAATTATAATACAGATGTAATGTGACCAAAGCAGATGGTGAGGTAACATTATGAGTGTTCAGGAGTCCAACAGCAGAGGGAAAGAAACTGTTCTTATGGCAGGAGGTTCTGGTCCGAATGGACTGAAGCCTCCTGCCTGAGGGGAGTGGTTTGAACTGTCCGTGTTTGAACCACCATTAGCATTCCTACTTTGACTTAGTGGTTTTTCCACTTATTGCGGGGGTTCAGGGTATGAATCCCACGCAATAAACAACGGTCAACTGTACTGGGTAAAACTCTGTTCTGCAGAAGAGCTTCTACCAGTTAAGGCTGCTAGCTAAGCTTAAACCAGCGTTGTCCAGATCTGACCTTGAAAAACGAGTCCATGCCTTTAACACTACCTGTCTGGCCATAGTATAAAGTCCGTTACATTAGTCCAGTCAGGTCCATTGCGTCTCCAGCTCGTCCAAAATCCTGCAGCTCGGCTCTTAACTGGAACTCGTAGGTTTGGGCATATTATACCAGTTTTGTCCTCCCTTCACTGGCTCCCTGTGCGTACCAGAATTTATTTTAACATTCTCCTGCTAACCTTTAAGTGCCTAAATGGCTTTTCACCCTCATATGTCTCTAAAGCTACTGGAACCAAATGTTCCTTCTCGAGCCCTGAGATCATCTGACCAGCTGCTTTTGGTTGTTCCAAAAACGAGATTGAAGCTCAGAGGCGATGGGGCATTTTCAATCATGGGCCCCAAACTTTGGAACAAACTGCCCCCCAACATTAGACAGGCCACGTCACTTCCTGTTTTTAAATTTCTGCTAAAAACTTCTGTTTCCTCTGGCATTTCACACAGTGTGAGTAGATTTAGTATGTTTTCTTCTGTGTTTTTATGTTTTTTTTTCTTTAATGCTTTTATTTAATTTTTCAGTGCCATTATTAAGTTTATTTTCTTTTTTCCATTAATTCACTCTCATTGATGTTATTGTTAAGCACTTTGGTAACAGCCATTGTTTTACATGTGCTTCATAAATAAAAGTTGACTTGACTTCTGGGCTGCTCAAAAATGAGAAAAGTCGTGGAAAAAGTCAGATTTTTAGTTGCAGTTGCAAAGAAGTCTGATTGTTTGCCACCAGCAAGTGGTCAATTTGTAAAAATCATAGCTTATTTTTACTTATATAGTTGACTATTTCAAATTTTAGGCTGTGCCAATTCATATTTTTTTGTTGTAAATATTTTGTTATTAACTGTTGCTGTATCTGTAATGTATTTTTGAACTGTGCATCATGCCCAGGACACCCACCTCGATTCATTTGATCTTTAGACCGCTGCCTCCATGTTTATGGCCTACAAAAGTACACTTTTGAAGTGAAAATCAGGCCAAAACAATAATCCAAGTCCAATTATTATAAACAACTTTGGGTTTGTTTTGCAGTAAACTTGAAATTGTGATAGTCTCAGAACAGGAAATGGGGAGGAGGATGAAAAACGGTCAGTTTATTAGCGTAACTGCTCACTGATCTCATGCCTCCACCACCTCTCCTTCTTTGTTATAAGTAATTGTGTTTAAACTAACAGTAAAATGTGTTTTATTGTCATTTAATGAGAAGTGGTGCACATGCAAATCACATTTAAAGCTTTAATTTTCTCACATATGCCAGTATATAAAAGAGTGCTTGTAATTTTCCGAGATAAGTCAGAAAAAAAGGTTGTAGCTGTGTATTTTTATATTTTGTTCTAAAACTAAAGTGGCTCTCTTTATACTAACTTGGTGATTATTTATGTCTTCCAGTGAATCTCCCAGACTCTGCAGAGTAATTGCCTTGCACATTTGTTTGGCCAGTTGTTGAATAATGCATTAAAAGACAGCAGGAGGAACTCTTCTTGATGATAAGATTAGGGACCATTTTAATTTATCATACAGATTAGAATTTAGTAATGGCTTATTTAAAAGTTTTTGTATTTAAGATATGCTCTTTTTTTAAGCTTTGCCATAAAATTATGCTCTCTTGTAAAAAAAAAAAGGGGGATTATTCGTAAATTGCATTAATCTCTATGATACATGCCTTTAGATTTATCAGTCCTGCATGAACTTAGCTCTATGTAAGGCCTTTAAACGTGCTCTGAATTCCAGGAATCAGCTTTTTTTATTTTCTCAAAAATCATTCCCTTGCAAATGTCCGTGATTTATACACCAATCAGCAAAACATGTAGGAACTGGATTTCTTAGGCAGCAAATCAACATTCAGTTCTTGATGCTTAATACTGGAGAACAGAAAAAAATAGAATATGGGATAATGATATTCCAATTAGCTAATGCAGGCACCAATTACTAAAGATGAAGGTTGATGGTTGATTAATGGACCCAATTTGTTTTTGACCCATTTGACACATTATATGTAATACAGTTTATTAAAACAGAGCAATTAATCAATTTCCAAACATAAATTTATCCTTTTTTTAATTATTATTATTAAAAGTAACCTAACACCGTGGTGTCCAATCCTGGTCCTCCAGAGTATGTTGCCTAATAAAAACATGTTTCTCTGCTCCAACACACAACACAATGGTTGAATTCCCTCTTTAGCATGTCCATGTGTTCTGCAGAAGCCTTTTATTCACACAGTCATTCAAATCAGGTTTATAGACACAGAAAAACATATTTAAAACATGCAGGATCGCTGCCTTCAAGGACCCAAATTGAACATCACTGATTACCAAAGCCCTGAAAAACAATGTTGTACTTTGGTGTTTTGAACCACTTTGGCATGACTGTCTCAGATGATGGAGGCGAGGGCGGGCTCCGGAGGCCATCTTAGCACCAGCAAACTGTTTTTATGTTTTTGTTTTTATCCACTCTGGAGTATGCTGTTTGGGGGAATCAGTTTTGTTTGGTGGCTTCTCTGATTGAGGAAGTCCTTTGGATGAAGGTCGAAATGTTTTAGTTAAAAAAAAAAAAAAAAAGAAAGAAACTGTCCAGATGACCTGACTGAATGTTGGATAGTGTTGTACCATTTCTTTTTCTTTTTTTATATATAAAAAATGACATTGCACTTTAAAAAAATTATATTTTGGTCAGCTTTGTTAAAGGTTTGTTTGTGTGGTAAAAAAAAAAAAAAAGTCTCCTTACATCTAAAGGCACCATTACAAATTCAAAACAGTTCAAGACAAAAACAACTGGATTTCATTTGAAACAAGACGTTTCGCTTCTCATCCGAGGAGCTTTCTCGAGTCGAAGAACAGAGCGTGTGCGGTTCGAGTTAGAAAGCTGAGCTAATCTAGATTCATACGCAGATTGCCCTATCACTCCTCACACTAGGGGTTTGTTAGAGTCCGTTACAAGAAACACATTGACAAAAGGAGTCTAACCTGTAAAAATAAAGATCGGATGAAAAAAGGGTGTAGTATAAAGTATACAATTCATCTGCTGCCAACAGATTGGCTTTGCTCATTAAAAAACTAAACAAAAACAAAATAATTTAAATAAAAAACAAAGTTGATTTAATTTATCAGTGGACCAATCAATAAGTCTAACTCCAACGATAAAAAAAAAAAAATGTCTGCGTCATTCCATCCTTCAGCTGCAACTCTTTGAGCATGTTTCTGTTATTTAGTGGCTAAAACAAAATGCACTGGGATCTGTGTACGGGTGCATATGGGGAGCCAAGCTGAGACCTTTCCAACAGAAACTCTACTGAGACTTCAATTAATGGGAACGTTTTTGCAGGTTCAGATAATGGATCAGAACCCTGTGTTGTATTCTGAATGCCAACGCTGAATTTAGTCCAACACCTAAAACACCCACAACAGTATCAGAACAGAACCCTGGAGCAAAGTATTGTTGCTGACCAGACATACTGCTTTACAAAAAGACAAGTATTTTCTCAACAGCAGAGGCATCTTAAATCAGCTAAATGTTTTGTTTTTCTCTAAAACCGGTTCAGAAAGATCCTGACAAACAGTCAGTGTGAGGTTCTGCCATGGCCTTCAAATTCCCCTGATCTCAGCCCAGACAAGCAGTGCAAACAATTCGGAGTCATGAAGGTCCCACTTCATAATTTACAGGACTTAAAGGATTTGCTACTGATGTTTGGTAGACACCACAGAAGAGCTTCAGAGGTCCAGTTTGGCAGGTTAGAATTGCTTTAGATACCAAAACTGGAGCAATGTTATATTAGCTGGATGGTCATGATGTTAGAGCCCACACTTGTCTGCTTTTTGGAGGCAAGACATAATGTTAATAGATATAAAAATGATAATAGACTTCCAGGATTAAG
Organism: Nematolebias whitei; assembly: GCF_014905685.2. Classification (NCBI taxonomy): domain Eukaryota; kingdom Metazoa; phylum Chordata; class Actinopteri; order Cyprinodontiformes; family Rivulidae; genus Nematolebias; species Nematolebias whitei. Next base: position 9,644,140 of record NC_056510.1, on the reverse strand, counting down.
AACCACTTTTAATCAACATAAACGTTCATGCTCAATAATCCAGGTAAAAAAAAAAAAAAAAAAATCCATCAAAGTTACGTCAGGTCATCTGGATGGTTTCTTTTTTTTTTCTTGTTTAAACGTTTCATCGTTCATCCAAAGGACGTCTTCAGTCCAAGGAGCCACAACAAACTTACCTGGATTATTGAGCATGAACTTTGATGTTTTGAACAACTTTGGCTATGGCTGCCTCAGAGGAATCGGTGGGGGAGACTCCAGAAACCATCATCACCAGCAAAATTGGTCCACTATGTGAGTGTGCTGCTTGTAGGAGTGAGTTTACTGTGGTTCCTCAAACTGATGAAGTCCTTTGGATGAAGGACGAAATGTTTCAACAAAACAAGAAACCGTCCCTGATTTAACTTGGTTGACTTTTTTTAATCACGTTCTTATTGTAAGTGGCATTAGGGTTGAACTTATTATTATTATTTTTTTTTTACAATTTATCATGTGATGCAGATAACAACCCTGAAACTTTACACTTTTCCTCAACAATCAACAACAATCAGCTGCACTCCATAAAACACTGACAATAAAAGTATAAGGTCTATAAATCAGAAAGCTAAAAAAGTCCAATACATTTACACCAAGACAACGACTCATGTGAATTGTGACATTTTTTGTGCAGAGAACTGTCTCAACCATGAGTCCCTATAGGTTGTAACATTTTGTTCTCTACAGCAAACTTTAGCATCACACGCACTAAACATCATATTATTAAGTCTCTGGTTTTGCAGGTTTGTTTTACTGTTAAGCATGCTCCATCATGCTTTGGGCTCTTGTTGTAAACAGCAGCATAGAGGGAAAATTACTGAGGTTTAGCACATTTTGAAAAGAATGGTCGCGGTTTAAAAACGTTTACAGTTAAAGTGTATTCATTCATCTGCTCAACAAAGACTCATGTTCAGGCTGCTGTTGTTTATATCTTAGATCTTATGTTTATCTTATGTTTGGTGTTTGTTTAGTGTATACCTTAGTGTATATCTTAGATCCTTATGTACTTTCTTTTTATACTTTATATTTTGCTATTTTTGGGTGTAACTGGGACCCTGTGTACATAATTGCGTTCCGCCTCGTACCACATGTGTTGAGAACGACAATAAAGTTGACTTGAACTTGAAGATGGCTTTTACCACATTGAATACGAATCTGCGAACAGACGTCAGAAGACATCAGGATTGAAAAAGCAACAAGTTAACCGCCCATAAAAGCACCCATCTGTTAATGATTGTCTCATTGTCAGGTTGCTTTGGCAAATGGTTCCAGAAGGGAAACTGATTCTTCCCAGCAACACACTTTGACTCCTCCTGAAGGTTCCAAAGGAATTCCCAGACCAGAGAGTATTTGTTCTTTTGGTGGGTTCTACCCAGGGTCTTCTCTCAGTGAGACTTGTCATAAAGGTGACAAGGATGCATCCTTATCAGATATGTGAACTACCTCAGCTTGCTCTTTTTTGGTAGCAACAACCCTACTTGGACCTCTTCAACTTGCTACCGCACAATTGGAGCTCATTTAGTTGTTTGTATCCAGGATCTCATTCCTTTGGGCATCAATGACCAAAGGTGAGTATTGAAACGTGGATGCTTCAGTAAGTCAAGCTCCTTCTTAATGACAGATCAGAGCTATGACCTCATGTCTGGGGATGAATCCATAGGTCCAACTCTCAATCCACCATCTCCATCACTTGTGAATAAGGCACTTTATCTACTCGGACTCCTGCCTGAAGCAAACCTCACCAACCCAGAGGATATTATTTAACCTATTTCTGGTTGAACAAAACAAGAACTAGGAAAAAAAAAGTAAATTGGTCTGAAATATTGTTTTGCTATTTTTTTGCTTTCAGCAGATGAGTCACACACATTACAACCAGAGGCTCATAAAGGCAGCAGAGGTCAAGAAAGAATACAAAGAGGAAACAAAAAAAACAAACAAAAAACCAACAAGAAAGCTCTAAGGAGCGGCATCGGAGTGACAAGAGGCTTCTGCACCTGACACGGTTGTATTGCGTATGACCTCCTGGCTGGAAAAGTGTCAACCACTGTCTGTGCAAGTGTCAAACTCCTTTCCCATGATGCTTTGCCATGTTTACGGACAGCCGTCCAATGCTCACAATAGAGGAAACAACAATAAGAAAATAGCAGCTGTCGGACACAGGGGAGGGTGAACTACACCGGGACTTGCAGAGAAAGCAAGAAAGAGATAGTAGGAGTGTCGAGTGAGGGATGGAAGTCACTGTGACACCAGGAAGATGGAGCAAGAGGAGGGAGGGGGGGGGGGTCTGGGAGGTGGCTGGCTTGTGCTTCTGCTCTTTAACCACTTGGCAGTCTCCTCTTGATTAGGGCCTAGTCCGCCCGTCCTCGTGGAGTCTGCCCAGCCAAATCGCTCGAGACAGTCTCCTCTGTAATAGTGTCTGACAGGCCAGCCCAGAGCCACAGAGGAGCTGACACAGATGCTCCGTTTTTCAGGAGAGATGTCTGACACAATCCCTCCCCAAGTCCAACACCTTCCTCTACTGCCTTCGAAAAGGAAAAGGCGTCTCCGTGCCGTTTATGGTGGATATGCCTCAATATTTACAGCATATACTGGTGTTGCAGAGAATGTTTAATTGCCTCTTTATTGGCGTCAAACCCTTAATCTTGCTGTTGCTGCACGTTTTGTTTTATGAACTCATGAACGGATGCATCAAACTCATTATACGTAAAAGCTTAGTACACAGCAACTTATTATTGCTTCCAAAAGCTTCAGAATCATATTTGAGGAGAACTTCCAGTTGGAAAACATGCAAATGTTATTATTAAAACAGTTTTTGTGATCGGTGTATTTAATCCAGATTTTTGTTATTATCCCTGGATCTGTTTTAGCTCAGCGGGCTCATTTTGTTCTGACACAAATGTGTGGCTTCCTGTGCTCACTTGTCCTGCAGATTTTAATTGGAATATTTGTCTTGCAAACCAGGGGGTGGCTGTGCTCCACTGCAAAGAACCTCTACTGGGAGACGCTGAGAACCTGAAAAATTGACTGACCCAAATAACAAAACAACATAAATATATATATATATTTTTTTTGTTTCACATGGACACTGAAGTGGTCGTCTGTGATCTAAATTTATAATGCTTCGAAGATATCCAAGCTTAGACTTTCTGGTGTTTGTCAAATATTACTACTCAATGTTTCAGAAATCTTTACAGAATCAGAAAAAATCCAAAGACGTTGGAAAACATTTTTAATCTGAAGTGATGAAAGCGTTTGAAAGCTAATCAAATGCTTGGAAATCAGCAGCAGGCGGATGTCTGAAAAGCTCCGACCACAAACAGATGTTATCACCATGGAATAAAGTCACAGAAGCAAACGGGCGGCAGAGTAAATTCAGGGATTTTAGTGTTTGAATGGAAAAAAAAAATCAAGAGCTTACAACTTGGACAGGCTGATTCAAACCTTGTTTGTCACTTCATGACAGAGACAGATCAAAAGATAATGTCAGATGGACGGTTGACAGATGACGGTTTGGAGTATCAACAAAAGCAGGCGGAGTTTATTCATTAAAATATGACTAAAGTGACTATTTATATCACAAAGTCATTAATCTGATGCAAAACCTTATTTTTGTCTGGATTTTAAATCAAATTTGTCATTTTTTTTATACCAGAGATGTGAGAAAAGGACCCAAATACAGAACAAGGAGGCACAAAGTAGGCAAGCAATCAAACCAGCAGCATTTTGATAAAAGGAAAAACTAAACTAAACTAAAGTAAAGCAAGGGAATGGAACAGGACTGAAAATGAAGATCGGTCAAAGAACAAAATGAACTGTGTAAAATAAAAACTAAGATACACCGACAATGCAATGACCAGCTGAGTTGCAATTAGCAAATAACTGTTGCAAGAAAACAAATGATAAGGAACTATTAGAATAAAAGAGGAAGTAGGGCTAACAAAATACAAAACAAGGTCAAACCATGAATGGGACATCAAAGTTCATGCTCAATAATCCAGGTATGAATCCAATAATGTTCAGTCAGGTCATCTGGACGGTTTATTTTATTGCTGAGACGGTTCGTCCTTCATCCAAAGGACTTCTTCAATCTGAGGAGCCACCAGCCAACTAAATCCCACAAACAGCATAATCCCATAGTAGGAAAAAAATAAAAATATAAAAACAGTTTGCTGATGATAAGATGGTCTCTGTGGCCCAGAAATGGTACACTAATTATAGATCACTTGATCTATAAATATAATGTGTCAAACATTAAATCTACTAGTGTAATCAAACACAATAACAAAGAACTAGGAGTGTGTACTAGTTATTACAGAAATAAAGAATTACAACACATTATAAATTAAAAATAAACATGGTTTCAGTTTGAATTTAGTGAAAGAGTTTGGAAAAAAAAATCTGTAATATTACAAATCATTGATCAATGAGTGCTATTGACAAAAAGACAGAAGAAAGAACAGGAAGTAGCAGAAATGAAGATGTTGAGGTTCTCCTTAGGAGTGACAAGGATGGATACGATTAGGAATGGGATCATCAGAGGTACAGCACAGGTTGAACAACTGGGAGATAAAGTTAGAGAGACCAGACTGAGATGGTTGGACATGTCCAGAGGAGGGACACTGGTTTGGACATGTCCAGAGGAGGGACAGTGGGTGTATTGGAAGAAGGATGTTAGAAATACAGCTGCCAGGAAACAGGCATAGAGGAGATACATATATGGATGCAGTTAGAGAGGACATGGAGGTAGTTGGAGTGAGGACAGAGGATGCAGAGGACAGAGCAAGATGGAGGAGGATGACTCACTGCGGAGACCACTGAAGAGGGAAAAGCCGAAAGAAGAATAAGATTGATCAACGAGTCACATCAAATTGTACCAAACTAAATCCAATTTTAAGTAAAACAAAAAAAAAAAAGTTTATTTTTGAGAGCATGTTTCAACAGGCTCTTATCTTCACCCAAGACACCAAACACAGACGTTTAGTAAAATCACAGCTCCCACCCTCATATGTTACTATAGACTGATCCGACAAATTCCCAAGCAGCTTGTACAACAAACAGCTGCTCGACTTCAAAAGCTCTTCACAAGAACAGAAATGAGATTGTAGCAGAAGCATGAAGCTTTTCACTAATAACTTAGGGAACCATATTCTGTCAGAGTGACTGATGCTTGCCTATCAGTCTCATTTATTCCAAACAATCCAGATGTGTGGCTGGACACCTGATAAAAGGTAACGTTTAGGACATCGCTCATTCAGAGGGTTAAGGCTTTGATGGAGCCTGAATCAAATCTCCATTAGAGAACATGTGAAGATGTCATGCTCCTCTTTAGACCTCACATATATTTAATTTGACAAATATTCAGTGAGTTATGGTGGACAATGATCAACAATATGCTGGTACAATTAGGAATAATGCATCAAGATAATTGAATTGGATGTATGTTGTACAGTTTTTTTATGGTTATGTGAAATTTTATACACTTTGTTTAAAAAAAAGCTTACAGAAGAAGAAAAAATAAACTTAATTCTCAAACATTTAAGCTCAATAAAGTAAAAAACAAACAAACAAAAACTTAATTTTACTGTTTTTTTTTGTTTTGTTTTTCTGAAATTGATAACTCTAAATTGTAGACAGGCACCAGGTCCTCGTGTTCTGGAAAATAAAAAAATTAAAAAAAAGAAGATGGATGGATTTGTTATTATAAAGGCCAAGGGCTGTTGATGATGTTTTTGTCTGTCATGGCTTAACATAAGATGATCTTATACGAAAGCTCTGGCATAAAATGTGATTTGCATTCCTTCAAATAATTGTCAGTCTTTTTATTTCCCCGTCATGGAGCGAAGAGGAAGAAGTGGAAAAAAAACTCTTCATCTGTCTGTCCGTGCATGTTCTGAGCTTGATAACTTGTAGAATAAGTGAGTTACCAACTTCTATTTTTGGTGTGTTGCTGCATCGAGGCGTAAGAAAGTTCAAAATTGAAAATACTAAAAAGAATACAACAAAGTTAACTCAGGTCCTCAGGACGGCTTATTTGTGTTGAAACGTTTTGTCTTTCATCTGCAGGACTTCATCAGTCTGAAGAGCCACAACAAACAGTCCCACAGGCAGCACACTCACATAATGGACCAACCAGTTAAATGGCGGAGTGGGAGAGGGTGGACTCCAAAAACCATCTTATCACCATCAAACTGGTAGACCCACTACGTGAGTGTGCTGCCTGTGGGGATGAGTTTGTTGCGGCTCTTTGGACTGATGAAGTCCTTTGGATGAAATAAAAAAAACATTTCAACACAAGGAAACCATCCAGAGGACCTGATTTAACTTTTGTTTGATTTTTTACCTGGATTATTGAGCATGAACTTTGATGACTAGAAATTATAGATTTCCAAAACGATTGAGAGGGTGGTCTTGGCCACCATTGGCCACTCCCTGGCTCCGCCATTTTGCCTGGTGGGTGGATAAAATTGCTCTCTCCACTCCAGAGGGCTCCATCACTCTGCACCGCCTAGACGAGCAAAAAAATCTAAACAAAACATACTACCTCTCTTCTTATACACAATTCAACACCTACCTACTTGAATATCCTGCAGCAGAAACAATGTTTGCATTCCCTGTTCAATTTCAATCCAGAAAAAAACACTCATCTCAAAAACTACAAACATTCAATATTCAAATCCCCGAGTCACCGAAGACACGAGGTTACCACTGTTAACTGCCTGTGATCAGTTTAACAAATTCTGACAGGTAACCTGAGATCTGTTTCCTTTTTAACACGTTAGCGCTTGTATTTCTCATGTCTTTGTCCCTGCTGATCCTGCACACATTCAAACTGACCTGCATGTGGAAATGCGTGTCTTCAGAAACTCCAGCCTGATAAAAGGATCATAAATGAATGCAAATATATGGAATGGGGTCTCCATCAGAGGCTGCTATCTGCACCACCTGAGCCTGTGTGTTTATGTGTGTATCAGTGTAATTATGGGCATTTTATTCCACATTTCCTGATATAAGCCTGTTTGGAGTGATATAAAGATGTCCAGTGTCGGCGGCTGAATGGAGGGGTGGTGAAGGAGGCCGTGGGAGGTGGTAGCAGTGAAAAAGGTCAGATCAAATACAGTGTTTGCTGTTTAGGGAGCATAAGAAAATCTATTAACTCTATGTGTGATTTTGAATAAGTGTGAGTTGAAACATTTGCAGCGTCTTGTTTAGTGTACAGTGAAGGACGCGCTGCCCTTCCACCCACCAATCCAACGTCACATGAACCCACATTAGCTTGCATCCTTCTTTGATGCGCTGTGAGCTTCAGCATTCAAACCACCGCAACCCAAACATTAGGTGGCTTCTGGCAGAGAAAAGTGGGAGAGTGAGTCGAGGTCGGGCATTACGGTGAATTGGAGCCACATCAAACAAGCAGCAGGAGGCACACTGAAGGCTGAATGTGCAGCCAACATTATCTTCAATTCTTTTATACGAAGTCAATAAATACTTTGGAGGTAGGATTTATGACATGGCTCAGTAGGCGTTTGATTGTAAAGAATGACTTTAACCTTGTGTTTACACAAATTATAATAATCAGTCAAGACAAGTTAGCTTCTATAAAAAATTTTTAAAAAAAACTTTGATTTTTATATATGAAAATTTTTCCCACATTCTTCATTCTTTGCGTCCACCTTATTGATTTGAGTTTGTTGCGAAAATGAGCGACACGTTCATTTGTCCACAATTATAAAAAGTAGGAAAGCACAAAACCATGGTGGAGGTCGAGAGGTTCAACTTAATTAATTGTTAAAGTACGACTGAAAAGTTTATGTAGGTACCATTTGAAGATGTTATTGTTCCTCTCATCTGCTCTTAATAATAATGCAGGTTTTGTGGTATCAAGTTGCTTGCCAGCATCCATGTGCCTAACAGCAGGGGTGCTTTTTTCAACATGACATCTTTTAGATAGAACGGTTTATTAAAAGGAAAATGCACCCATGGCTGAGCTACACTTTCACTGCCAGCATTCCTGCCACTGCTCCTCAATGACTCACTGGACGGGTGGAAAATAAAGAAACCGTTTTCAGAATTAGCAGATAAATGTGTGGATCACCACAATTCCTGTTCCACCAGAGAGGTTCCTTTCAACAGAAAGAGTTGTATGGTAAATGGTAAATGGACTGCACTTATATAGCGCCTTTCTATCTTATCCAGATACTCAAAGTGCTTTACACTACAATCTGTGCTCTCATTTACCCGTTCATTCAGCACTCTACTAGATCTCTACAAAGTTAATTGAACAAATCATTCTAAAGAGACTAATCAGTGCTTTGAGATCACATTCATACACAGATGGGACACACATCAGAGGCAATGAGGGGTTCCGTTTCTTGCCCAGGGACACTTCGGCATGTGACTGCTTGTGGATTCGAACCCCCAACTCTTGCATTGGAGGACGACTGCCCTAACGACTCAGCCACAGCCATATAAATGGAGGACATCCATAGCAATTTTACCATGTGGACATGTAATAAACAAACAAACAAAAAGGACGAAATACGCAATGGTCCTAAATCATGAAACAATTGCAAATGTTAGCTCTCATTGGGATGTGCCGTTCGACCACGGCGTTCGAAGCCTGCTCTTATTCTCAGATTGAGAGAAGACTTGCGCTGACACGAATAACGGCTGAGAAGAATGAAGTTTTACCATTAAATTTATATTAGGGCAGATAAAAAGGTACAGGCTTACAGCGCTGTGACTTCATCCGACCCACGGCAACCGGGAACTGGAAGCAAAGTCCCGAGCTCCCGAAGAAACTCGGCTTTCTTCGACTCTAGACTCCGCCCTTAATTTGGGGTGGAGTGCAACCTCATTGAATCAGTACTGTATATTATGTGTGGACCTCCGTAGCTATGTAATTTTGTGGTGCTTCGGTGAAATGACAGTAAAGCTGATTCTGACCTCTACAGGTCACAACTAGTTTAAACTGATGATAGTGCAGTGTCTAAAATATGCAAGCAGTAAACAATCCCATATAAGGGGTTGTTTCTGGGACTGCTCATCTTTGAGCAGATGAAACAAATCTTTGTCTGGTCAGAGACAGGCTCAATGTCTGTCTGTGGACAGGCAAAGTAAGGTTTTCTTTTGAGTTCAATGAGGACAGATGTAACAGGGATACATTTGGTCATATCTGTACTGTCTTTGTGTTTTGTGCAAGGAAATTTAAAAAAAAAGTGTTAGCTAATACGTCCGACTGTTTGTTCTGCGGCACTAAGCCCAACATGTGAACTAAACTGAAATAATGCTTAAGGCCGTTACACGTAGGCCTGTCACGATAAACAATAAATCAATTAATCACATGATAAATGATAATTACCAACCTCATTTTCATTCATCTGCTTTATCGTTTCTTCATATCTCTCTCTTTCTACTGAAGACACTGGATGACAAGAATCAACTCCGGTGCTCTTCACTACTTTGACAATAATTATTAATTATTGTCAAATTTCAAACAATATTATCATTTATCGCAATAATATCCGAGACAATTAATCACCCAGCAAAATTTGTTATCAGGACAGGCCCAGTCACATCCATTTATATTTCAGTAGCATTATTCCTCTGCTAACGGCTGCTAATGCTAATGCTGACTGTACTCTAAGAAATAAATAAATAAAAGATGTGAAAAGCACATCTGATTTACATCAAAACCAAACGTTAGCATTTCAACCAGTGTCAGCTTTCAGAAAATGAACTTACTGATTGGACAGGGGGGGCGCATGGAGAGGAGAGATGTTTTGTCTAGCTGGGAGATGCCATTTCTGCTAAGAGTGACGTTATTAAGGACAATTTAACAACGGAATTATTTAGCAACAAGCTAATACAGGCCCATGTAAGAAGAGTTGAACAAAATAAAGATCAGGGTCAGTTTCCTGCTTGTTGTTTTTTATACTAGCCTGTTGCAACATTTAGCTAACCTTTTGCTACTTTTTTGTGCTAATATCTTTAGCCTATTTTTGAAGCTAGGGTTTTGCTTCTTTTAGCATTTAGGGAATAGTTTTATTTTAGCTTTAACAACTAAGTTTCATCTAGTCATAATGCATGCAGTACTGCAGTTGGGCAGAAAATGCTTTTTCTCTAGTCCGAATTTGAAATATGAATGTTTCCCTTCAAATAAAAAAAGTTTGTTTGCCTAATCTAACAGACAAAAAAGAAACACAAATAGCAAAAGTTTGAGAATATTCAATAAACCAAAGTATAAATCTGTGTTCAAAATGTCGCCCTGCCAAAAAAAAATTAAATTTATTAGCACTAATTAGACAAAATTATTATCGTCCATTAACAGATTTGCACTGAAAATAAGGAGCAAAGTGTGTTCGTCATCACTTTTTAAGGTGCAGATCTAATTAGTTTTAATTTCCTTTCAGATATTGTTGTCACTTTCATAATATTAGCAACACATTAAAAAAACAAAACATACAGAATAAAAAAAATCAAAGTTAATTGAATAACTGTTTAAAAAATCGTTATTAAGACAAAACACGACAAACAGAGTTTGTGGTTCGTCTTTGGTTAAACAGTTCCAGTGACTCCCAGTCTTAATGCTGTATTACCCACACAGGTTTTTTCCTGAGAGCATTAAAATGTGCTTTTTATTCTGCGGTGGACTGTTTCAGCTGAAGTGTTTCGCAGCGCTGTGAGCGCACATATTTTTAGACTGAACGGCCCCTTTGGGAATCAGCAATGTGACCTGACATTAACATAACCAAACCGGTAACAAAAGCTGGTATGAGCTGAATTAAGAGGGATGTGCTGGGTGATTAGCCAGGTTTTTGCTGCACATTAAAAAAGAAGGATAATTTTAAGTTGTATGTTGCTTTGCAGCAGTTTGAATCTGTGTAAGGAAGTCCTGTTTTTTTTTTTTTTTTTCAGGCGTCAGTGTGCAGCGACTCTAATGCATCTTGGCAATGAATAGTGTCCATTGATTCAACCACATCAAACTCACTTCCTCCCCAAAGAGCTCCTTGCATGCACTTGTTTTCTGCAGGTTTGCGTGCGATATATACCGAGAATGTGGGCTAAACAAAATAAATCCATTTAGGGGGAGAATTTTTACAACTTCCTCTGACAATACTGAATAAACTGCCAGCAGGAAGAAAAACTTGGACCTAAATATACAACACTGAGTAAGAGTGATTGATTACTTTGATGCATTGCAACAACTGCTCGCCAGGAAAGTCACGTTGAAATTAAGTGACACCTGGAACCCTCCTCACGAAACAAACCGAAGATGCATTGCTATGTTAACTCCAGACTTATGATATCAAGTCAGAAATTTTGGTGTGATCTCCTTTTCTCTGAGAGCATGGAGAGTGCCTCAGAGCACAATGACAGCAGTATCAGTGTGAGATCTCCTGAAAAGGAATGAAGCTGTAAAATGTCATTTATCTACAGGGCTTCTGTTAACGTTTGCTCCCAGGAAAGTACGAAATTGAGATAAAAGCTGGCCAATCGAGTGTCAGCCTGCCTACTGCCTGCTTGCAATGATGACGGGCTGATAAAAGCGATGGATGAGAATATGTACTATGCCTTTAAACCTCAGCGGCTTCATTTATCTGGAGCTCTCCATCAGCAAAGCTTGCAAAGTTTATACTAAAATCAATGTTCTTCTAACTGGCATGCTCTGTTTTTATTACAGGTTTAGTTGTAAAGTTAAATATGACTCATTATAGAGAGCGGCAACATATTCCAGATTTATGCATTTATTGAGGGTGTTTCTATCATTGGCCCCATATGTGACAGTCTGTTTTATGAATGTGGAGGCTGAACGAGTTCCACAGGGAGCTTTAAACTGGGCTCATGCTACACAACTAACCCCCTTTGTGACTATTATGGTGTAATCCAGACAATGGACGTTATTCTAGTTTATTATACAACTTCTTGTTTTGCATACAAAAACTGAAGACATTGCATTCTTTGACAGGCTGCATATTGTCCATGCCAAAGTTGTAAACGAAGATAGTCTTATGATGAGAAATGACTGAGTTTTAGCTATTTTGCTCAGACATTGTAAATTAAACACAAGCTCTCATACAATGTTAAATCGTCTCGCAAGATATGTTGGTGCTCAACGTATTGTCGATGACTCATTTACTACCACGTCAATCTTTTGCTCACTATACAAAACCACTGACCGAGTCATAGACATTTTTTTTGTGTTAGCACACACAGTAAAAAAAAAAAAAAAAAGAAGTCAATTAGCTGTGGTGGCCATCTGGAATTGGATGTACTCCAAAAGTGAATAATCTTTAGATTTACAACCAATGATTGCTAATTAATTAATGAGGGTTTCATTAAAATGTGTGCAGTGGTTCACAATATATTTTGCTAACACTATAGACAAACATACGCACACACACGCGTGCAGGAAAAAAAAATGCATCATTAGACACTGCATTGAATACAGCGTTACGGCAAATATTTAACACTGAGTTTGTCATTAAAGTTCAGTATTTTGTTAGAGTCCAGGTATTCACATGAGTTTTGGCATATTTTACAGATCCAAGCAGGGCTGCAAATCAACACCCCTTCGATGGCAGCAGTCTGCCCCAGAACAACATTACACTGCAAAAATAATAGATAGATCGATAGCTAGAGATAGATAGATAGAAAGCTAGATAGCTAGAAAGCTAGATAGCTAGCTAGATAGATAGACTGATGCACAAAGGTAAACAAGGAACCCAAGGAAATGAAGTATTTCTTTATGCCAGTTAAATGAAGTGATGCTCAACACCACGCAGTTTTCAAAGAATCTGATTTTACATTTGAGTTCCCATACAACAAAAAGGTTTAACTTTTACAACTCCCATTCATGAGAACGACACCACACGTTTAATTAGAACTCAAAGCCAACAGAAATAAATTGTGCCAAAATACCTAAAAATAAAAAAAGGGGGAATCCAACCCCCCCAAAATGCACAAGTTACTTTCACTTCAACACATGCAACAAGTAAAAAAATAAAAATAATAATAAAAAAAAGTATTTTTTCTTTCTAAATTGCACTTATAGGTGTTTTTTGCCAACTCTGAAACAAATCATTCAGTGCCCCAAGCATCTCAGATCTTACCTTAAAATCACAGATACAAGTCACCATGTTCCCAATTCTTAGGCACTCGCCATCAAACTTGCAAGTGTTGGTGTCGCACAAGAACAGGTCTGTGTCCCGGTCATCAAAACCTGGAGGAAGAAAGCAACAGGAGACATAAGGGACCGAGCGTTTTTCTGTTCATCCTTCAGACAAGTCAAACGTGGACCTCGTTCACGGTCATTGATAATGAGTGTCTCCATTAATCATGGCTCCTAAAGGCTGATGCACTCTTTGATCACATGCTGTACAATTCACAAAAGAGCATAGTAGTTTAGTATTTGCCCCTTTCTGCCTAATAAACATACAAAACAAGTTACTGGATTGAGATATTTTTGAGCCTGTATTTTGATAATGGCTGTGGAAGACAGCTGCTTTAGACAGTGGTTCAATTCTCATTTGATCCATGAAACCAACAGGATTTGTTTATTTCTCATTGCAGTTATTTATTAATTTTTGTGTACAAATGGGCTGGCTCTCAGAGCATCGTCTCGGAGAGGCAAACTTGGGATATGATCCAATTCAGGCTGTGTTATGGATCCCAAATGACATCCTGAATCAAATCATAGTCATATAAGCATGAGACACAAAGCTCAGGGCTATTTGTCTACCTGAACTGATTGCTTACAAAAAGGCACCCTGTGTGCATGAAGGCTTCCACAAAGTAAAATGCTTTACATTTGACCAAATTCCACCTGACATGGGATGGATATCCACCCCTTTTTTTTTTAGATAAAAGCAAAGCAGAGTTACAAACAGCAAAGTGGACGTTATCTTTCTGTTTAGCTGCAGAAACAATTCAGATTCCATCTAGAAAAGGCATCATTCTATACAGCTGCTGCACCGCGCTTCGGGTTATAGAAAGCTGGAGGTGAAGCAAGGTGCACCTTGGACATATTGCCAATCTATCAAAGGACTAACACAGAAAGACGGAAAACAAGGCATACTTGCAGAGGCAATTTAGAATCCCAAGCTGACCTTAAATGGTTTGAACACTTTGGGAGAAACCAACAGCACAAGGGGTCACAGAGCCAAAATGGAGATATGAACGGTAGCATATCAGAAACAGACTCATAAGCAGAAATCTGAAACCTTTCACCTTGAATCGACAAAATGTATGCTTATTGTGCTTCAACACTTTTTATTAATACATTTAAAATAAATAAGTATTTTTTAATTTAAAATCCTTATTGTGTGACTCTTTATGAATCATTGTCACTATTGTGATCCATAAGTTTTTTGGCATCTTCCTCGTTCCACAATTGTTGTGCTTTTTCAACAAATCCTATATTAGAGCATTCAGCTCTTTCAGGACAATCCTGCTGTGACTGTTGGTGTTGGTGCAACTTTAGCTTTTTGAAATATTTAGCCTTTTCTGCCTTTTTTTTTTTTCTCAGAAAATTATCTGAGATCATTTTACATTCTTCAAATCTTTAGATCTGTTTACAGCCTTTTACTGCTCCTTTCACATTTTGTTCTGGTTCAACTTCTTTCAGTTCCCTTGTGCAAATTTAAACTTTTCTTGGCTACTTTCAGCTAATTTCATCTGTTTTGTCATGTTTTCAGAGTTTTTCTTCTAACTATAACATTTGTGTGCTCCAACTTCTTTCTGCAAATTTCATCTTATGTTCCTTTTAACTTATTTCTGCAAGTTTCATCTTTTTTTTTAATATTTCAGCTACTATTTAGCAGTTTTTTGTGCTAGTTTCAGCTTTTTCAGATGATTTCCACTGTTTTGTACTAATTTCTGCTTTTTTCAGCCTAACTGGGCAAACAAGTTAGTTCTGCTTCTTTCTGCTAATTTAGGCTTGTTCTAGCTTAGCTACATTTTTAGCATTTTTTTTTGTTTGTGCTAATTTCAGGCATTTTCTGATAAATTCAAGTTTATTGTGGTAATTTCTGTTACTTGCAGCCTAATTAACGTATTTACGCAAATGTCAACAATCCATGCTCCTTTCAGCTTTTCTGCTAGTTTTTGTGCTAAATTTAGGTTTTCAGCTAATTCCAATATGTTTTAAACTTGTTTCAGCTCCTTCCACTTTCTTCTGTTAGTTTAAGCTTCTTTCTGCCGTTTCAGCAACTTTTCGACTAGTTTCATTGCCAATTTCAGCTTTTTTAGCCAATTTCCTTTGTGCAAATTTCTGCTTATATAAACCTAATTCAGCAAATATGTCATTTCATTTTTGTGCTTTAACTTCTTTCTGCTAATTTCAGCTACTATTCAGCAGTTTTTGTTTGTTTGTTGTTGTTGCTAATTTCAGCTTTTTCAGATAATTTCCACTGCTTTGTGGTCATTTCTGCTTTTTCTGGTCTAATTGGGCAAACAAGTTATTTCTGCTGCTAATTTAAGCTTGTTCTAGCTTAGCTACCTTTTTAACATGTTTTACCTAATTTCCAGCATTTTTTTTGATAAATGCAAGTGTTTTGTGGTCATTTCTGTTACTTTCAGCCTAATTAACTATTTTATGCAAATTAACTAATTAACAGATTAACTAATTTTCTTTGTGCTAAATTCTGCTTACTAACACTAACATAGACTTGTTCTGCTGTTTCAGCTACATTTCAGTATGTGTTAGCTATAATTTCAGCTGTTTTTAGCAAGTTCTTGAGCAATAAGCATTCACACTACATTTTCACAGGAAATGCAATTTCGCTAGTTTGCTATAACTTGCACAGATTAGCTAATTACATATTTCTATGTCTGTACATTTTTTTTCAATGAGAAAAATTCACAGCAACAAACATCATGGTGCAAATGTAGCAACAGTCAGTGCTAATGAAAATAAAGAAAAGGGAAAAACAGGCATGTATGTAGACTGAATTGAAGTGCGACATCTTAAATAAAAGTTTTCAGCAGTGGTTTGTAAGCAGCATCGAGACTGGGCAGTTCTTTGTGTTTATGTGTAATGAAGCATTAGGCAACACGGGAAGTCAAAATGAGCTTAAAGTCAAGAGGACACGGTACAATTAGAATTTCAAGCTGTTTACCAACATCAAAGATGCTCATCTGATAAGCTCAGAGACAAACAGAGTGGGTTTCATTTGTGGATTTGTCTCTTTTCATGCTGCGCTGCCTCCAGGAAAATTGTTTTAACTAGAAAGCAAGACATGCAAAGATTTTTTTAGCCGATGTGGATTGAATCATCCACACCGAACATGACAGTCGAAAAATAAAATGCACTTTTTTATGTCAAACTTTATATCCTTTATGTCCTGGTTCTCTATTAGAAATGCATCATGCTCTATGACAGATGCATGTTCTGCAGTAAAGATGATTGAAACCTTCAGACTAACATCAGGCTGATGTGATGAGTGAAGACATGGATGGTCACAGTTCTGCCTCTGATGGCAGATCAAAAGTTTTAAATCCAAGATATGGCAAAAAAGCATAACTTTATCCAAAGCATGGTGTTCTTTAAAGATAAATTGTAATTTTAAGCTTCCAGACACTGACTTCTGTTAAATTTTGTTACTTGTGCTCATTAGATTATATTTTATGAATACTACCATTTTACACTTATTCAGATGGAAATTCCCATGATTTTGGTATGTAGTTGTGTTCAGCTCATTGCCACCAAATAAATCTGCTCCAGCAAAACCAAAATGATAACATATAATCTAAATCACCGAAGTTCATGCACAACAATCCAGGTTAAAAAAAACAACAACAACAAAGTTAAGTCAGGGCCCCTGGACGGTTTCTTTGTGTTGAAACATTTCGTCTTTCATCCAAAGGACTTCATCAGTCTGAGGAGCCACAACAAACTCAGTCCCATAAGCAGCACGCACAGATAGTGGCCAACCAGTTTGAGGCTGATGATGGTTTCTGGGGCTCACCCTCTCCCCGTCTACTCCTCTGAGGCAGCCATGGCCGAAGTGGTTCAAAGAAACCGCCCAGAGGACCTGACTTAACTCTGAAGTTTTTTTTTTTTTTTAACATGGATTACAGTAGTCCCTTGTTTATTGCGGGGGATTCGTACCCTGAAACCCCCCCCCCCCCGCACGATAAGTGAAAAACCGTGAAAGAGGAATAGTAGTACAAGTAGTAGTTTATATATATATATATATATATATATATATATATATATATATATATGGGTATTTTTTTTAAACCCTTCCCACTCTCTTGAATATCCTAAACAATATTTCTAAACTCTAAATTCTCTAAAAGAGCACAGAATGTCATGCATTCAGCTCCCTGCCTCCTCTATGCCATGGCTGCATTCTGCGCTCTTGACCACGCCCACTTCTCCACAGCAGAATGGAGATCACAGCGTAGGAAAGAGGAGGGAGGAGGAGCTGCAGGAGGACCTTTCTCCTGCAGTGTGGGCTGCACACAGGTGCAGGAGGTGCTAAATAATTTTAAATAATTCATTTTAAATAAAAACGCCATGCTGATGTCGCAGCTCATCCTTCAATCAGCCAATTGTGTGTCATGTCCAATCTTATTTTGAAAAAACGCGCTAGAACAAGTCTGCAAAAAATGAACCACGAAGTAGCGAATGACTACTGTATTGAGCATGAACTTTGATGTTTTGAACCACTTTGGCCATGGCTGCCTCAGAGGCGTCGACAGGGGAGAGGGCAGGCCCCAGAAACCATCTTATCACCATCAAACTGGTTGGCTCACTATGTGCGTGTGCTGCTTGTGGGACTGAGTTTGTTGTGGTTTCTCGAACTGATGAAGTCCTTTGGATGAAAGACGAAACATTTTATCACAAATAAACCATCCAGAGGACCTGAAGTAACTTTGTTGGATCACCTAAATTAGTGTTTATAGCAGTCACGTTCACCTCTTTGTAGATTACATTTGTGTCACCGATATAAAACCTTACAAGAGCAACTCCTGAAATGAATAATGAAACAAGGACCGAACTGATGACAAGGTTGCCTTTTGCCCCTGTAGAAATATAAAGCTGCAACTATTTCACAAAGACACAAAAGCAGAAGCCTTCACACGAGACCTTCACTTTACAACTCGCATTACATATCAGATTATTTTCCCTGTACTTGTTTCTCTTTCCTTTTCGTCTACTCATACATGTCTTTTCATGATGAACACTTATACACACCACCCTCTGTAAACTGAGTGTAGTAATCGATACACCTCTCCACTTGTAAAAGCCCTCCTTGGCATGGAACAGCCTCATCAGGCAATAATACCCTGTGGAAGAAGAGCCCGCACTAAAACGAACCTGTTATTTGGCAGAGTCCTGAATGAGCATGGAGTGTCAGTTCTCTGTTCAAATTTACAATCATCAAGCCAAGAAGAGTGACACGAGAGGTCTCGACGCTTGGAGGATGCGGATGGAACAAAGCCCTTAGCCTGGAGAGGGCCATATGGGGCAGTCTGGAGAGGCACGGTAAAACTGCACCCAGGCAGCTGGCATGTTGATGATACTCGCTGGAGGGAGGTATTGTTGGGGTGACAATCATACTGGCAACCAGTGGAGAAATCTATGCAAAATGTTATTTTCATCCCAGCTGGTAGACCTTTGTTGTGATAAAATTCCAAGTAAAATGTTCCGCTCCTTTCCTGCAGGTGCTCTGCTAGAAATGAAACTAAAGAATCCACTTGTTTTATTAAACAAAAGGGAAACAAAGAAAGTGTGACTTCTCTACATGCCATTAAACTGTGTTCTATAATGTCAAACAGATGTGCAGCTTGGTGCAAATTACAGCAATGCTTGCATTGCTCATGAGCAATAACTTTAGGGAGTTATTGCTACTGGAGGCGATCCCATCATCTTATGAACAAGAATGCAATCAAGCTTTCTGCAGAAAGACTATCTGCTCAGGAAACACAAAGACAGTCGCGCTGACAAAAGCTTTGGTTAAGGATGTAAATCTCTTAAGACATAAATACAACTATAAAACATGGTAGAAGTCAGATGAGATGATCACATTTGGAAATATCAAAGCTAAATTGCTTTAGAAAGAAAAGACGTTACCGGCACATCCTCAGATTCTCACACTTGGAAATGTCTTGCCTAATACAACTTCTGACATGCAGACATGTAATATTTCATCCTAGATATGTCTTTCAGGCATAACATAGTCTTCAGCTCTTTACTCTTAAGGCGCAGCAGTGAATGTTTGGAAAAGGCCAATCATCAATGCTTGACAGCGAGGTGGATTTTGCCAAACTTTACCAAAGACTCTAAACGGCCTTTTAAACGTAATATTTTGGAAAAACACACGTGACAATGTCATAAAATATGACAAATGCTATTACAATTCAATTCAGTTTATTTATATAGCACCGAGTCACAACAGAAGTCATCTCAGGGCACTGAGCAGAAACATTTACGTACATATATAAAGTAAGTTAATTATCTACGGAGCAGACTGCTTTGAGTTTAACTTATCGTATACTCTCATCTTGAGCAAGCATGGAGGCGACAGTGGGAAGGAAAAACTCCCTCACGAGGAAGAAACCTACAGCAGAACCAGGCCCAGGACAAGCAGCCATCTGCTTCGACCAGCTGGGTTTGGTAATAACAGATACACAATGGCAGGTCAAGAATCACATGTTAAGATAGAAATAGTATCAAATGAAAACTATTCATTTGTAACAATTATTATAAGAAATTAAATGGTAAATGGACTGTACTTATATAGCACCTTTCTGTCTTATTTCAAGACACTCAAAGTGCTTTACACTACAATCTGTGCCTCATTTACCCATTCATACAGCACTCTACTAGATCTCTACAAAGCTAATTGAATAAATCATTCTAATGAGACTAATCAGTGCTTTACATCACATTCATACACTGATGGGACACATCAGAGGCTATGAGGGGTTCAGTGTCTTGCCCAGGGACACTTCAGCATGCGATTGCTGATGGATTCAAACCCCCAACTCTCGCATTGGAGGACGACTGCTCTAACCACTCAGCCACAGTCGCCCAACTTAGGACATTTTGTCCTCCAGTAGTCTAAGCCTTTAGCAGCATAACAAGCCAACCCTAACTATAGGATTTATAAAAAAGGAAAGTAACCCCAGTCTTAAAACTGGACAAAGTGTCAGCCTCACAAACAGAAACAGGAAGTTGGTTCCACAAGAGAGGAGCCTGATAACTGAAAGATCTTCCTCCCATTCTAATCTTGGAAACTCCAGGAACCACAAGTAAGCCTGCAGTCTGAGAGATTATTGTTCCATATTTTCCTAACGGAGCACTTCTATCTTTATTATAAGATGGAGCTAGGTTGTTGAGGGCTTTTGTAGGTTTAAAGTAAAATTTTGAATTCTATTCTGTATTTTATAGAATGATTTTTTGACACAATTGCATGTATCTTTTTGGTACATGCGGTTAGAAGTTCAAAACAACATCCACATCTGACTGATGAATCGAGAAATCACCTGTATTGAAAACAGTTCATCTGGTTTACCTGACATTTGGCAGGTGTTCGGGACCTGTGAGGGTGGTGTCTAAAGTTTAAATTTGATCCATCAGGTCATATCCCATTGTGTGGTCTTAATTTGTTTCATGGCTTAGTGTTAGGGTTTATTGTGGAGCCTAAAACTCCTCCTGTTGCTAAGCAACATCCTAAAAGGTCACGACTGATTTGACACTCGCTGTTTGAGCTCTTATTCTAGATTAGTGACCTTAAAGCTAATGTCAAAGTTTTGGATCAACAGAATAAGAAAATGGGGCTGCCATCACTGAGAGAGTTTTATTAAAAGAAGAAAAGAAAAAAGACAATAATATAAACCATAATGACAATAATGAGAAACGACGGTTGGCTTTTAAACAAGCACGCATGATTCAAGTTGGTGTTTCTTTTTCAATTAAACTCATTTAAATACAAGTGGCTCAGCACAACATCCACTTCGGAGCTTTGTGCATGAGATATCTCTGTTTCAGCAGTTCTGGGCTCAGAGAACATGCCCTTTACAGCGATGAGTGGAGCAAATAGAAAGCCTGCAAATACTATGATTCCCAGATGTGAGGCTGGCTGGTTGCCTCTTGGCTCCTCAAAAGTTAGAACTTGGTCCATTACCAATTGAATGTCACTGGACCAAGCTTGGAATTTAAAAGACAGCCTTGCAATATCCATAATGCTGAAAAGATTTCACTTGTGCGCATACGAGAAAATAAATCTTAGTTCGGGAAGTTGGGGCTAGTGTTGTGTATTGAATAGGAAAATATTGTCAAGTAAATGCTACAATGTTCATAGTAAACCCAGCTGTAGCAAACATTAGTCTTATGAGTGACCCGTAATCAACTAGCATTTATCAAATTGTGACACTATAATCAAAACACTTTCCTCAAATGGTTGTCTACATCTTCAAAGAATTCAGTTCATGTGTCAAAATCTGGATTAAAAAAATGCAACATGGCAACTGATGCTGTTTTGTATAGAACGGCATCCATAAAGAACTTTATGAAACATGGCTGCCTGCTCAACTTCCAACAGACGCTCCCTGGCCTGATGGCTAGGCGATATGGATAACAGGAACTAGTAAGGAGTGAGAACAATATGGGTGTACTGTTATGGATATTGTCATTGCAATATCAAACAATGCAAGATTTTCAAAAATCATGCAGCCCTAATTTAGAAACAAAGTTAACAATCCACTGCTTGCCACTTGCAGGAAACAATAAAGAAATCAAAAAGAGGAAATGTGTTTTGTTCATGTATCAAATGTGAACGCATCCTGGAACATAACGTTTAACTCAGTTTATTGCATGAAACTCAGCTGATTAATGTCTTCCTCCACCCACTCCAATCTCTTTAAATGAGTTTTGGGTCAAGTCAACTGTGTGACATTGTCATGTTTCAAGGATCCACATCGTCACAAAGTCACACATAGCAACAAGTTTAACCAGTCAAATTTACACCAACACAATTCTGCATCACAAAAATATAAACGGTGATTGACAGATTAATCAGCTGACCTGTAAGAATTAAACAATATTTAAAATTTGCCAAGGTGTTATGATCATTCTTTATAGTTGGTTGACAGTTATTTACATCATGGTCGAAAAAAAAAAAAAAAAATTGTGCAATATCTTTTTTTTTTTTCTCAAAACTGCCAAAATTGGGCGTCTCGAACTCATTTTGACCTCTTTTCAATTTTCTATAATTCTAAAGCACTGCAGGTGAATTTTGACACATGCACAGCAGCTCTGTGAAGTAAAGCATTCAAGACTACAGCCAGGTCTAAGAGCATGTCGATAATAAAACGGCAATTAATAAAATATTGGTCAAAATCTACCTTTTTTTAAATTGTGAGCTCCAGTAGATTAAATCATAAATGTGGGGCGGCTGCCAGCTACAAAGCAGCTGAGGCAGTTACTATATGGGTGGAGGTGCATGACCAATAGAGTGATGTGCATGACCTAGAATATGGTTTTGCAAATCCTGCACATGAACACAGGCTGTGATTTTCAAAGATTGGACACTCGGAATGCAGACACACAGCTCACTGGTAGAAAATGCTCACGATTTTGATGCAAATGCATCGAAAAAAAATCTGCTTTTATTGCGTGACCAACTGGTTCCTAAAAACTGCAGCCCAGTGAAATACCACATTTTGTCTGTGAGCAAACCTACATCCATCCATCCATTATCTTTTACCTGCTTCTTCCATTTTGGGTCACGGGGGTCGTCGGTGCCCATGTCCAGCAATCACTGTGCGAGGAGCGGGGTACTCCCTGGACAGGTCGCAAGTCCATCACAAGGACACATAGAGACAAAGAACCATTCACTCTCTCACTAACACCTAGGGACAATGTAAAGTTACCACTCAGCCTAACATGCATGTTTTTGATCTGTGGGAGGAAACCAGAGTATCTGGAGAAAACCCACGCATGCACGGAGAGAACATGCAAACTCCACCCAGAAAGGCCCCTGGACCAGGATTTGAACCAGGGACCTGCTCGCTGAGAGGCAGCAGCTCTACCAGTTGTGCCACTGTGCTGCCCGGTACAAAATCCAATAATGGTCAATCAGGTCATCTGGACAGTTTATTTTATTTTATTTTATTTTATTAATTTTTTTTTGTGGAAAGACGTTTTACCATCTATCCAGAGGGCTTCATCAGTCTGAGGAGTCCCAAGTAAACCGTTTTCCCCACTAAGCAGTGCACTCCTTTAGTGGAACAACCAGTTTGCTGGTGATAATATGGTTTCTGGGGGCTGTCCTGTCCCCCGTCTATTTTTCCCAGGCAGGCAGCCACAGCCAAAGTGGTTCAAGACATCCAGGTCCAGATGACCTGATTGACCATTATTGAATTTTGTACATGGATGACTGAGCATGAACTTTGATGTCTTGAACCACTTTGGCTGTGGTTGCCTGCCTGGGAGGAGCTGACGGGGGACAGGACAGCCCCCAGAAACCATATTCTCACCAGGAAACTGGTTGGTCCACTAAAGGAGTGTACTGCTTAGTGGGGAAAACAGTTTACTTGGGACTCCTCTGACTGATGAAGCCCTCCGGATGGAGGGTGAAACATCTGTCCACAAAAAAGAAACTGTCCAGATGACCTGATTGACCATTATTGGATGGTTCTATTTTTTTTTTTTTTTACACTAGCTGAGATTTACAATCCAACAGATTATTCAGTCCTTGATTTTCAAATTGAAAAATCGTCTTTGACAAGAGTCTAATAATTACATGAACACAGTTTGATGCTTTGCTTCTGTTCACACATGAACGTTTGATGTTTAATCCTTTTCAGTTTTTTTTGTTTTTTTAATAAAGAAAAAGCCACAAATAAAAGTTTCTCATATCTAAAAGAGATGGGGACTTCTATGTTCTTCCAAACTTAGTCAAGTGATTTCAGCGAATCAACGTTACAAAGAGTGAGGGAAAAGGATGCGAGCAGTAACGAACGGGATATTCATGATAAAGTTGAGATGTCAGTGAAAACAGACGTTTACCATGACAAGGTGTCTTCCTCCAGATGTTCATGGAGGCTGACTGACACCAGTTCTGAGCACGGAGCTGTGCACGTTGTGTCAGAGGCCAGGAAAACATATACTTCCTGCTCATGCTCTGCTGCTCCTGGAGGAGATTACAGTGGACTGAATAATTAACAAAAACAAGCTGCCAAACATCAAATATTGAATAGGCCATGTTTATATGCTAACAATTAAGATGGCAAGTGAAGCACTTTCTTGTCTAAAAAAGAAAGATCTTGTCGGCCAAATGCATCTCCTCCGATCTACCTGGAATTTCACTTCACTAAAAAGATCAAGGAGAACTCCTTTTGTGCTTTAAGCATTGCGCTAATCAATAATTAAGTAGGGTAAATTAATAATGAAGGCTGAACAAGCACAGTGGTGCAACATCCTCTTTTGACCCCCCCCCAGCACGAGAGGGGTCAAAAGAGGATGTTGCACCACTGTGCTTGTT
>NC_056510.1:9602578-9619513 GCF_014905685.2 Nematolebias whitei | reverse complement strand
ATATATATATAACTTTGCAACAGGTTCCAAAACGTTCAGTCACCTCCGGTGTCAAATCTGGTTCTGAAAGGGTGCAATGACAAACAGTAGAGCTACTTATTGTAAGAATATTTTTTCTTGAAATAAATTAGGTCTTCAAAGATGTGTTAACATACTCTCAGTTCATTTTCACCAAGTGTTCACATACAACCTCCCTTCAAACTTTTAACTCTAGATCTCTTTGGGATCAGAAGATGTCAGGACCGTCTTGTCATAATTCATTTTCTGTTCGCTGTCAGTGCTGACCTGCATGCAAGAACACTGTTTTTGACCGATGCAGGGACACATCGTACAACCACATGGCCAGTTCTCTGCAGGCTTTGGGTAAATGTCTTCCTTTGATGGGATTTATGGTAGGCTTTGCATATTCTACACTTTATCGCTGTCACTTCAGTTACCAAGTCATCACATGGATTGTAATAAACAGCAGTTGTATTGCAAATTGTTTGGTAATTTCCACTTAGGAGATGGGAACTATTTGGATCTGGACAAAATCAGTTAGCATCAGGGCAATAAGCTAGTAATTTGGCTCAATGCCCACATATCCTGGTGTCCTTGAGCAAGACACCTGATCCCTAATTGCACCCCAGGCTCTTGCATTGCTGCCCACTGCTCCACCTGGGTATAGCTCACATGTGATGGGCTAAATGCAGACAACTAATTTTGCCATTGTATGCGAACATACGCCATACATTGTATGGCAGCACAATGGTTCAGTGGTTAGCACTGTTGCCTCACAGCAAGAAGGTCCTGGGTTCAATTGCTGTCAATTGCTGGTTGGACCTGGGGTCTTTCTGTGTGGAGTTTGTATGTTCTTCTCATGCTTGCATGGGTTTTCTCCAGGTGCTCCAGTTTCCTCCCACACACCAAAAACATGCATGTTAGTCTGCCTTCAGGCCCAGACCTCTGTTGCAAAAGAGATCTGTGATCATGATGGGGTTTGTCTGGTTGAATATAGGTTAATAAATAAAGCTAGTACTTTAACATGCATGGTTATAGGGTTGCTGTGAGTTTGTGCAAGAGGTGAGAGGCAGGTACACACACAACAGGTTGTCAGGCTATGGCAGCACCACAGACAAAACCATCCACAGTTACTTATAAATAATTTTTGGAGCTGCTAATTAACCTGACATGCATGTTTTTGTAAGAGTAAACTGAAGTACAAGGAGGAAACACATGCATGCATGGAAAAAAAAAAGAAGCCAAGAATCAAGCCTATGTTGTGGACCAACACCACTAAAGCTCCTCACAGAACTCGGGATGACATTCGCTGGGAATCTCCAAAATGACTTCAAATGCCCTAAGGGGTTCGCAATGTAATTGCTTGAGTCACAAAAGCTCGCAAACATGTTCTAAATGTTTGTGGGAGCCATCAAACCCATCTCAAACACTTACAGCTGTATTTTGAAACCTACACAGATGATCTATGATAGAAATCAGCCAAGGCTACAGCCCCGAATGTCCAAGTGTAAAACCACGCTAATGATAATGTTCATTTTTAGAATGGTTCAAATCTGTATCATTTCTAAAGTGTACCCGAGTGGAAAATAAGTTAATCACAAGCATGGCTGCCAAAATGAGTATAAAGCAGGGTGAGGCAAGAATGTATGCAGAGGTTGGCAACAACATGAGCATGGCATTGCAGTTTTGCTAGACCACGATTGTCAAAATATTCTATGATATTTAAAGGCTGCCCAGAGAAAACATGGCCGCATGGTTCGCTGGTCACTTTGTTTCAATCCGGTTTATCAATCAATCATAAAACAGGTTTCTCTTGTAAATGAGTCCTTGAGGCTCAGTGAGACTAACATGTATAAATAAAGCTTGAATTGAACTGAATTAACACTGAAACTGAAAATGTATCAGTTTTTTTTTTCCCCCAGTGTTGACTTGCCAACAAGTCTCTAAAAGTTGAAGCCTAGTGAGATAAGATTGCACAAACGCGAAGCCCCAAACCTTTAAGAAACATAAAAACATTAACATTTCAAAGTCACAGCAAATTCAACTTAAAGTTTAAAGCATGCCAATAATGATAATATAGTAGAAAGCACTCCCTTCAACTAATGGGACCTAAATTTCTTTGGCAGTAGCTTTGAAACTGTGAGCATGCTCCACAGATTTCTAACATGCTTTGAAGAAACCAATACCCAACAAAAACCATTAGCAACAACAGCAAAGCTCTAACAACTGCATGGTAAACTAAACTGAGATGAAAGAATGTGGTCAGGGCTGTAAAGCTAACCAATTCATCTCCGAATAAAATACAGATGTATTTTTTTTTTAATTGTATTATTATTTTTTTTAGATATTATGTCAACTGGAAAAAGAGCCAAACTAATGAGCTGGTAGCAGCTTTACTGCCACCCATCATAGCAGAATCTGACATACTTTGATCAGTGAATCAATTCTCCTCCTCTGCTTGTAGGCTGCACAAGAGCAATTAAGTGGCCCAGCCATCTGAAAACTAAAGCTCAACCTAACTGTGCAACAAAAAGGATGCGTCTGTACCACTTTTCAGCCAACTCATTAGGACCGTGGGGCAGCTGTGGCTGAGTGGTTAGGGCAGTCGCCCTCCAATGGGACAGTTAAAACCACTCATCGTCTCCAATGTGCGTCCCATCGGTGTATGAATGTGATAAAGCACTGATTAGTCTCTACAGATTCAGATTAGTTTGTAGAGACTTAGTAAGGTGCGGTGAATGGTTAAATGAGGGCACAGACTGTGTTGTAACGTGCTTTGAGTGTCTTGATTAGATAGAAAGTCCATTTACCGTTTATATTTACTTTAACTGGTCGTAGTAGAAACAAGAAAAAAACAATGATGTGCTTCCAAAACAAAGTTATTGCTTATTTTAATATTTTTCTTCCTGTGTTATTTTTTTTGTAAATTAAAAAAAAAAAAAAGTTAATTTCAACAAGTAAATCAAAAAGCCACAACATCACAGGGATAAGCTCCCATCAATGCAACCATCTTGACCTGGAGGTCCACGTTAACTTCTGCTACTTCTTAAACATAGGATGCGTGTGCTCGGCGGCCCTGCAATCCAGTTCAGCCTCCAACAGAAGCTGACGAATCACAAAGACCAAAATTAAGCAACAACCACCAAACATGAGCTGCAAAAAGTAAAAAAAAAAAAAAACGAGCATCTTTTGTTTGAAACAGCTGAAAAGTGCGTTTGAACAGGTGGGTGCTCGAACAAAAATCTGTATATGGAGGAAAGAAATCCTGTCAACTTCACACATTACGTTTATCTCAGAGACAAAAGGCATCCCATAACCAAGTCTGCCTCTGCACTCAGAGCACAATAAAGATCCACTTAGTGTCAGAGTCACTTATAAATCCTCTGTTCTGCCTCAGCGCGGCATTCAGTGACCGTTGTGCAAGTCATCTCAAAATATGTAAACCAAGCAGAACAAAAACTGAAACCAGTGCGCTTCTTTCGCTGGTTCGGTTCCGCAAAACAAAATCTGAGGTGATGATGCTCCAGCAAGAAACACCTGACAGCATATGGGTTGGTCCTCACACCGAAATCCCCTGAACGACATCCCTAACTGAATGGAAAGGTGTCACTTGACCTGCAGACATGAGCGGATAATGAAGCACAATGCTATCGATGCGGTTATATTATTATTAAAAATATAATTTTGTTTTGTTTTTGTTTTGTTTTCTGGTGCACTACATGCCATTCATAAGGATCTATTCATTCCAAACGATTCTTGATCCACATGTTTGTGTTTGATATAAATGTGCACGCACTGTTCTCAGAATATGCACTTAAAGCCTCCTCAAGGCGTGTTGGATAAAAGCCTGCACTGAAATGCATATGAGTGTGTCAGGAAGTGGGTGGGAAGGCAAGTGTGTATTAGGACAGGATGTGTACCATTATCGGTCATTACTGTACGCGCGAATCACCACCATCATCGACAGCAGCAACAAAATGATCCTCCCAGCACAATACGAGGGTGATTATCTGAGGGTGTATCTGAAACACACATATATGATCAATTACCAGAGTAAATCACCGGAAAATTGAGCTAATACGTTTAAACAAATGAGCTCGTTCATCACTGCAATTGTAAATTATTGACAATTATTATTATTTTAAAGAAATACTGGTTGGAGAGCAAAAAAAAAAAAATAAAAAACAGTAGACGGACAATAATCTTCCATAATTTATGGCAAACTTATGTATTCCTTCACTTAAGACCCATTTATAGACACAACTATGTGTTTTTGTCATCATTTCTGTGCAGCAGTGAGTTTAACATCCAATGTTTCTCATAGTATAGATCAAATATAACGAGGTGCTTCTTTAAATGTGCATAACAATGAGAGCTGGCTCTGTATTGATGTCTGGGTGTTATGAGCTGTAATATCAATCCTGCTGCTGGCCGTGATCAGCTCGGAGCTATTTTAAGGGCTCAGACTTGGACAGGCAACAGGGGACATATGACGGGAGGCGCTGAGCTCTGCAGCTCCACTGTTTTTGGGCTCAGAGGAGAAAAAAAAAAACACGTTTACAGCTCTGCGTCTGCATGAGAGTGGCGTGGATGAAACATCTGGCGTGCAATTAAACCATACAATCCAGATGCTTTATAGTGCCTTTTGTGCCATAAAGTTTATGCTCAATCCGAGCTATAATGCATGAAACATCCAGGTGATGTGGAAGTTTCAAATCTCTGCACAGCGTCTGCTGGCGCGCGCTGCATCCTCTCCAAACATAATAGAAATAACCCTGGTAGCAGCTGGATGCCTTCCTGTCACACAACACTAAAAACCAAAAGCAGCTCCAAAGCTTCAGCGAGCGCTCCACAGCACCAGAACCGAACCTCTGCACGAAGCCACAAGAAGTCCGCGCAACAAGGAGCTCTCCTCAACTTGCCATTTACTCCTGCAGGACCCGAGTTCTCGTGCGCATGCATCACCGCAGAGCCTGCAGCTCAGCCTCAGAGAGAGAAAGGGGAACCCTCACCCGAGCAGTTCCAGCCGGTCGGTGTCTGGCAGTCGCTGAGGGAGGACGGGAAGGCGCGCAGCTGCTCCACAGGTAAAGAGGCGAGGAACGAGACGAGGGTGATCCTGAGCCAGCCTCCCGCCGTCCCGCCCCAGCGGCGCTCCTCGAGCGGCGCCCGCGCAGCCACGGACCCGCGCATCTCCGCTCAGTGGCCGCGACCGCACAGGCGACGTGGGGAAGAGACGCGCACCGACAGCTCCAGCGATCCCGGCAGGCTCAGCGGGGCGCGTGAACGCCGACAGCAGAACATGTTCCGAGCGAGACCGTGCGCCCCATGGAGCAGCGCGCCCCGGGTGGAGTGGCCAAACGGGGGTTCCGAGAGATCCGAGGCTGAGGGGCTGCGCGATGGAGGAGGGGGGTGAAAGGATGGAGTAGGGTGGGAAAAAGTTAAGAGCAGGGGAGGATGCTGAACTATGAAGAGAGGAGGAAAGATGGAAGGATAAACAAAATAAGGATGGAGTAAAAAGTGTAAAAGTGGCAGGATGTGGCCAGTATCCCACAGGCAGCGCGTGACGACCAGTCGTGAAATAATATCCTCGGGTGCGACGAGCCGCGGTCCTCCCGTTCACTTTGTGCGTGTGGTGCGTTCAGAGTCGCAGCCACTCGGTGTTTCTGTCTCCCTCTCTCACCAGCAGCTGGTCATGATCACGTGGGGGTATGATGCACGAAGGGAGGGGGTGGATGGTGGGGGCGCCCCTCGGTGACAATTAAATATCTTACCGGATGGAGAGCTGCACTACAGGCTAAAGGAAATAAAAATAAAATAAAAGCTGTTGAGAGGAGCCATAAAAGACACTCCGTGAGCTCCGGGCTCAGTCCCACCGGTGGGTAATGGTTAAACCCCCCCCCCCCACAGATGGGTAACACAAGGGATGAAACGCGCCCTTTAAGGCTAATTGGCCAGCAGCATAAAAACAGTCTGCACAAACTGATTGTCCACAAACTGCTCTGAGCAGGGTGCCATGAGCTTCCTGCAAAGGAGGCAAACTTTACTGTTGCAGGAAAGATTTTCTTTTGAAAGTATTCAGGTCGTCTATAAATTACACATATTACATGAAATAATTAACAAGTGCAACCTCTTCAGTTGTTCTTATCAAACACTCTAATAGATTGTAATTCTCCAACCTTTTATTCCCACAACCTTTGCAATGCATTTGAGATTGAACAATCCTGCAAATAATCAAATAATACACTGTGTTTAATTAAAAGGACTAAAGACCAGCAAATACTATTTTATTTTTAAAAAATCACATATATTTTCCAAGTAAAAGCATCCTAACATGTGTCAATCAGATGGGTTTTGTATATTCAGGTACATTTGTTATTTCCACTGAGTGTGGACCTGGACATTATCAACATTGTAAAAATAATTTAGAATTTGAACTAAAATAACTGAATGAAAACAATCATCCAGCTTTTGTCTGCATGAAATGGATACACTCCTCTGTCACCTGCCGATCCAAAGTAGAGCACCAGTTCCTGCAGCCACTTTAATGGTTGGGAGGTCTTGAAACCATTTATGAAATTTTCAGGTCTGGGTGGCAGATGCCATTTAGAAATCCACAGAGAGTTGGAGTCACCGAGGTTTATTGGCATTTCAGCTACATACAAGTACCATAATTTTCGGTGTATTAGCCGCACATTTTTTCACACGCTCTGGACACCATGGCTTATACATTACCGCGGCTAACTTATGTTTGTTTTTTGTTTTTTTGTAATTACAGTATTTTTTTTTTCATGAGCTAATGAGCTTCCTGCCGCCAAAAAAATTTAGCGGTAGCTTTGTCAGCACTGTTCTCTCCAGTGATTATCTGTAGTCTGTTTTTCTTAGACTAGTTTTTGTGTTCATTCAGTAGGTTGTACGTTAGGGTAGCCATGAGTCAGAAAGGCCTGTGAGGATCAGCAGTTTGTGTGTGTTGAAAGCAAACTAAAATCTATGAAACGCCATCTGGTGGTTGATTCTTGTACTGCAACAAGAGCTGAACATTCTATCAGAAGCTGTGCACAGTTTCCAAAATTAAAATGTGTACACCTGCAGCTTATCCACAAACGTGGCTTATTTATGTACAAAATTGCATTTTATTTTAAATTTAGCGTGCACGGCTTATAGTCAGGTGCGCTCTATAGACCGTACATTATGGTACAATTTGAAATTAAACCGTGTTCCTCCAGGATAACGGTGCAACACAGAACATAAAGTGCAAAAACAAAACAACACACAGTGCAGATACAACAGTACAATAAATACTAACAGACCTATAATAAATGCAAAAATATATTTAACCTAATCGGAATATTTCAATCTAAAAAAGAACTTAAGAGACAGGACTAGAAACACGTGTTGATTAGTGCATGTGTAAATGGTACATGCTCTGATATGTGTTGGTTAGCAGCGTAAAGTTTTTTTCTATTTTTATAGCAGCAGAGATATAAAATGTGTAAGGTACAAAAGTGTACAAACACAGTACAACACAGTAGAATGTGTATTTAGGTCGTGTGTGTGTCAGTCAGTGGTGGAGAAAGTACTCAAACACTGTTCTTAAGTAAAAGTACAAATAAACAGACACAAATGTACTTTAATAAAAGTAGAACTGCTACATTAACACTTTTACTTAAGTAAAAGTAAATAAGTACTTGCTTTTAAAAATACTTAAAGTATTAATAGTAAAAATCCTTGCTGAATGTATGACCTAATGCAATGGTCTACAATATCATCGTATGCCTACGTATATATATATATTTTTTTTTTCTGCAATATATTAATAGTGTTGAGTGATTTTAATGAACATTGCTGCAGATAATACATGTTTTTATTGTGTTTACTCTGTGACACAGTTCACACTTGGACTTGTGATTCTGTGCGTCAGAGTTTCAGGGATGGCATGAAAGCAAGAAGAATGAGAAAGAGGAATGATTACACCTTTGAAAGTTTTTATTTAACACAAAGTAAAACCAATGTGTCATTTTAACTGCAGTAAACACATTGAAGTAAAAGCTGTCTGCCTGAAAAAAGGAACATCTGATCATTTCAACTCCAGTTTGTCATCAGCTCTATTTAAAATACTGTCCATCAACCTTGTCATGGGTCAATAGTGAACAATATTTTAACTTCCTGACACCATTTTCAAAACTTGGACCTGAGTGTCGAGTCATTTGGAGACGTCTCTCGTCTCCTAACATCCATGAACTGACACATTTTAATATTGCAGCAAAAAATTCTTGTTCAAGTTCAGACGACGTTGGTTTTCAAAGTTTTTTGAGTCCAGTCTGGTTCTTCTGGGAGAGATGATCTGTCCTATTGTACTGAATAGTTTTTCAATAATCTTTCAATAATCTTTCAATAAGGCCATGGGTGGTGTGCATCTTCTGGCTGACCCTCTACAATGGAATCCATATTGGGTGTTAGTGGTGCTGTGGGTGCGCCCAGCTCAATAACATATATACTAGAATACACGTCATTGGCCCAGCTCTTCTTGAAGGTGGGTTTAATGTTCCCCACTTTGCAGTGATTCAGTGGACCAGCTCCCCTCTTGCCATTGGTTACTTTCAAACTAAAGAACAAATAAAAAAACTGCAACTTGAATGTAACTTGGAACGCAATTCATTATAGAAATGTAGTGTAGTAGAAAGTACAGATACTTGATGTAAAATGTAGTGGAGTAAAAGTCAAAAGTACCCACATTGAACTTTAAGTACAGACACATGAAAATGTTACATCCCACCACTGGTCAGCGTCCATCATGTGTTTGTGTGCATCAGTAAGACTGTGGGTCATTTCTAAATAAGCGAGTTAAGGCAGAGATTAAAGTTCTGGAGCTGTTCAACATCATTTAAAATAAACTAAACCTAACTAAGCTAAAAAAAAGTGGCGACTAAAGTTTCATTTTTTTTAAATTATCTTCCCCCAGTGTCAGCTGCTACTTCACGCTACCACCTTGAGCCACCACTGCCTCCTTGATCTCAACTTTTGAGACATTAAAAACACACACACGCCCATTTTTCTTTTTTTTCTTTTTTTTATTCGTTTCCTTTTTCTTAGAATGAATGCTGCTGTCACATGGAGGAGGGTGTGACTCGAGGCTCTTCCGGCCTCAGAAACGGTTTCAGCATCCGCATGAGTAAAGAGGTCAGCAGGTTGCAAACACTCACCCTTTGAATCAAGGAAATTGGAAGCCATGCGCATGAAAAAACTCCCTTTGGTGGAAACAAAGGACTTGTTGTTGAAGCCTGTCCCGGCCTTAAAGGGACCTGACATCATGAGATTATGGAAGAGAAGCTGCTGTTGCATGTAAACAAATAAGCTTTTAATTACTTGTCATTTAAACAGTATTCTCTGAACAAACAGGGTTCATCGTGACACAGTACGTCTGCACCTGCAAACCTATTGATACTGAAAGGTTTGTGAATGTTCCTAGTATATATATGAATTTACTAATTTTAGAGGTTGTGTGTAAAAGTCTTTACAATGACACCAAACTGATGTCCATGTTGTTCTTTTAAGTGAATGCTGGAACGTTGTTTAAAAATAAGTGAAAATGCAATTCAACAAATATCACTCAGGTCCTCTGGATGGTTTCTTTTTTGTCAAAACGTTTCATCTTCCATCCGAAGGACTTCATCAGTCCGAGGAGCCGCAGCAAACTCAGTCCCATACGTAGCACACTCACATAGTAGGCCAACGAGTTTGATGGATGCTCAGTGAGACTAACCTGTATAAATAAAAGGTTGAATGAATGACTGGATGGTGCCAAGATGGTTTCTGGAGTGTTTCCTCTCTCCCGTCGACTCGTCTGAGGCAACCATAGTTAAAGTGGTTCAAAACATCAAAGTTCATGCTCAATAATCCAGGTAAAAAAAAATAAAAAATCCAACAAAGTTAAGTCAGGTACATTGGATGTTTTTTATTTATTTATTGTATTTTTTGTTGAAATGTTTTGTCTTTCATCCAAAGGACTTTATCAGTCCGAGGAGCCACAACAAACTCAGTCTTATACGTAGCACACTCACATAGTGGGCCAACCAGTTTGATGGTGATAAGATGGTTTCTGGAGTGTTTCCTCTCTCCCGTCGACTCGTCTGAGGCAACCATAGTTAAAGTGGTTCAAAACATCAAAGTTCATGCTCAATAATCCAGATAAAAAATAAAAAAAATCCAACAAAGTTAAGTCAGGTACGTTGGATTTCTTTAAAATTTATTTTATTTTTTATTGAAATGTTTTGTCTTTCATCCAAAGGACTTTATCAGTCCGAGGAGCCACAACAAACTCAGTCTTATAAGTAGCACACTCACATAGTGGGTCAACCAGTTTAATGGTGATAAAATGGTTTCTGGAGTTTTCCCTCTCCCCCACCAACTCATCTGAGGTTTTGAACAACTTGTCCATGGCTGCTTCAAAGTCCATGCTCAATAATCCAGGTACAAATAAAATCCAACAAAGTTAAGTCAGATTGTCTGGATGGTTTCTGTTTGTTGAAACGTTTCATCTTTCATCCAAAGGACTTCATACGTCCGAGGAGCTACAACAAACAGTCTTATGCAGTAAGTAGCACACTCATAGTGGGCCAACCAGGTTGATGGTAATAAGATGGATTCTGGAGTTTGCCCTCTCCCCCAGTGACTCATCTGAGGCCGCCATGGTTAAAGTGGTTCAAACCAGCAAAGTTCATGCTCAATAATCCAAGTAAAAAAATCCAACAAAGTTAAGTCAGGTCCTCTGGACGGTTTCTCCACCATCTTATCACCATCAAACTGGTTGGACCACTATGAGAGTGTGCTACTTATGGGGCTGAGTTTGTTGTGGCTCCTCGGACTGATGAAGTCCTTTGGATGGAAGACAAAACGTTTCAACACAAAGAAACCGTCCAGAGGATCTGAATTAACTTTGTTGGATTTTTTTACCTGGATCATTGAGTGATCTTTGATGAAAATGTGATCATTTTATCTTTTCCTCTTCATCAACTCAGTTGCAAACTAAACGGGAAGTTGGATATCTGTTAAAGCTTTAAAATATGCATCTAATGGGATTTTTTCCAGTCTTTGTGGACCGCATGTGATAAGTACTTTTGGCTTCCTCCCAAAATGCACTCACCCCATTCTTCTGATAATGTTCTGGACCTGCCTGAGAAAATATTTGGCACTTCAGCACCTAAATGCTTCAGCGTGTTCAGGATATAGAAGTGCTGACCGGGTCTTTTCTAAATGTCGGGCCAGCAATTCTTCAATTATCTAAACATTTATCAGATTTCATTTATGTGCGCACAGAAAAATGTGTATTTCCAAAAGCTGATTTTAATGTTTTGTTTACGGACTTAGAAGCAAACCTTTGCCAAAGACGATCACGTCATAAGGTTGTTGAAGTGGATTTAAAAAAAAAAAAAAAAATTTACAGGGTTTGTTTTTACCTGCAGAGGCAGTTTTCTTATTTTTAACGGAAAGGGTAAAGTTGTTAATACAAGGACAATTATGAAAGTGAGGTCAAGTGGTTGCTTGAGTGCCACAGGAACATTACATTTTATGTATTTTTGGGGCAGCTGTTATTTCAAATGAAGATTAGTCATCTGCCTTCTGAAAGGTCGGTGGTTTGATACCTTTTTTCTTCTTTTGGCCGCTCCCTTCCTCAGATCGCCACAGCGAACTGACACACCAAGACTTAGCATTTGTTTTTATGCCGGATGCCCTTCCTGACACAACCCCAGACCACTGAGCTACCACAGCCCTCTGTGTGGAGCAGAGAGCTGCTATAGGGCACCCGGGGGAGCAGATGGTGGGGGTTAAGGGTGTTGCTCAAGGGCCCAGAGTGGAGCAAATGAGTGTGGAGGCACGTGTGGCTGTTTTACCTTTCCCACCCGCATTTTGATATTGTTGGTCCAGGAAGATGAATCGATCACAGGCACACCTTCTCTAACCTCTGCACCATACTGTTAAAAATATCAACTTTGCACCCACCTATAAAAAAGCACAACAAAGTCTGCAAAAGGCTGTAGATTAAGAAGCGCTGAGTATATAGATGCCTCTTCAACAAGACTAGCAAAGTGCCATCTGAATGAGCTCCAACAAAACATTTATCCTTGACTTTTAAAGCTGCATATTTGAATAACGATATATAAAGTGGGCATAAAGCTACAACACAAGAGCAGGAAAAAGCAACTAAAGTGGTAGAAAGGCAGCTCAAGGCCGTTTTTGTCCTGGACTCATTTTGATTTCAAAGGAAGCTGCCTCTCTCTGCTTCCCGCCGTCATCCTTTGTCCTCCGAGGCATTAGGGCTCACTGCGTTGTTGCTTTTTTACACAATCTCGTTAGCACAATAAGAGAAGAAGAAAAAAAAAGAGGTGACAGTTTCAGTTGTATGGATGTTTGTGAAGTAGGAAAATTTATTTCTGGACTTTAGCGAGTCATTTGTTTGAAGTGGGATTGTTTTCTGTTCTGAGAGTTGACCTCGGTTAAAATCAGGGACACCTGGAAGTCAGGGGCCGAACCTTCACCGGGGATCTTCCTTTTTCTAAACGCATCAGGAAACAAAACTTTCTGCTTTTTAAGCATCAACAGGAGGAGAATGGTCCTTACTGAAGTACTCACGTTAGAACAAATCAAACTGCACTACAAAGTGTTTGACTTGAACAGCCGTCTCGTTCTAATTACACACTGATGTAAAGTCACTTGTCATGGACACAGCGAACAACATACACAGAAGCGTTGCTTTGACAAAGGTTTGACACAGATGGCTGTCTCCATCACTTCTCATCATGAAATAGTCAGTCTAAAATTTGCACTCCTTCAACAAATGCCACTCCTTTACTTATAACATGTTTTTTTTTATTTTTACTCCAAATAGGTTTTTATTTTTGGGCTGTTATTTATCGCAAATACCTTAATCAATGGTAGAGATTACAGAGAGATAAAACAAGCTGGTGTTGTTGCCAAACTCATAAAAAGGTTGGAGTAGATGGATTTCACTGTGAAGAATGGCTCTTTAAAAACATGCACTAAATTAAAATCATATTTTTACATTGTAAATATTCCCTTGTATAATCATATAACAAGATAAATTACATTTCCTGTGAAAATGCAGTGTTAATGCTTTTTGCTGAAAGCTGCTGAAGAATTTGAGACCATGCTGAAAAAGTTTTTTTTTTTGCTTAACTGTTAGTGAGTTAAATTTGAACAGGTGATATTTGCTGAACACAAGAAAATAAAAATGGAAAGCAGAAAAGAGCAACAATGTAGGAGAATAAGCAGAAATGGGCAGAGAGAGGCTCAATACATTATAAAAATCTGGTTAAAAAAGCATAAAAAAGCTATAGCTGAAATAAATGTTTCTTAAAAAGCAAAAAGCAATCAAGTAAGCAGAAATAGGCTGAACATAAAACACTTAATTATTATAAAGACAAAAAGAGGTGGAAATTATGAAAAAATAAATGCTCAACAAAGGCCAAAGTAGGCAGAAAAATACCTTAAAAAAATGCTGAAAAAGCTAAATTTAGCAGAAAGAAGTCGAAAAGACCATACAATACTGAAAATCGCTAAAATCAAAAGGTAGCTGAAAAATCAGGATTTGTTTTTTTGAAATGAGCAAAAACAGACCGACAAGAATAATAGCTTTATTTAACAGAAATAAGCTAAATCAGGAACAAAAAATCTGAAATGAGCCCAAAAAACGAGCTAAATTGAGATGAAAAATGACTGAAACCAGCTGAAATTTGCAAAAATAAGCTTAAAAAGGAGCGGTAAGAAACAAACAAAAAAATAGCTCTAAGAACCTGAATACGCTGAAACAGGCAAAGAGAGGCTCAGTACCTTGCAAAAATCTGGTTAGCAAAAAATAAAATAATAAAATAAAATTAAAATTAAAAAAGCATTAAAAATATGGTTAGCTGGAAAAAAAAATGTAATAAACAAAAGCACTGAAGTAAGCAGAAAGAAGCATAAAAAAAAATAAGGACAAATGAAAGGTGGAAATCAGGAAAACAAAATGGTGAGAAATGACCAAAATAGGCAAAGCAATACCTAAAAATATAACTGAAAAAAGCTAAAATTTACTGGAAATAAGTTTAAAGGACCATAAAAAGCTGAAATGATAAAAAAAAAATAAAGCAGTTAAAAAAAAAACGGCAAAAAAAAAAAGAAGAAAGAAGCAAAACCATACGGCCAGAAGAATAATATCTGTATTTAACAGACAAGAAGCTGAACAACAAGCAACAATAAATTAATTAATTAAATAAAAAGCTAAAACAAGCTGAAAACAGCTGAAATGAGCAAAAATAGGCTTAAAGGAGCTGAAGGAAATTGAAATGATCACAGAGAACCTGAAAAAGCTCACCAGAATAGAAGCTGAAATGAGCAGTAAAAAAGTTTAAAAGCTCAAAGTGTTTGAAGACTATGAAGGGAGCTCCTTTCGTTTTCAATGAGAAAATCATTGCCCAAAAAAGCTAAACATTTCAAAAGCGACAATTGCATCAAGGCCAAGTCATAGCAGGAATGTCCTGACTGAGCTGAGCATTTTGAAACATTAATTATTGAAATACTGTACTTCCAAAATTGTTGAACGAGTAGCCAAAAAAATCTACAGAAGAAAAATGTGTCTTAGTAATGCAAATGATTTATAAGCATGTCCACATTAAAGTGCTTATATAATTCCAATGTTGCACACTGCAGGTTTCCTTGTGGCTTTTTTAAAATAATAAACTTTACTACATTTGCCCACCAGTACACTGCTCTCAGTTGAAGGTATTCCAGTTCACCAAGAGGTCACAGCATTGTCATCATAAAACAAGAAGGTATCTGGCATGATTAACGTCTCTGGGGCCTGCATGCTTTTTCTCCAGGCAGTTAGAAAACAGAGATAAATTCTTTATCCATATTTGCTCCATGATAATTGTATTGGATGCTGATTTACTTGCATTCGTGCAGGATTGTATCAAACGAGATTTATGAAAATACAAGGCTGATTTAGGCTTTGAGTCTGTTCAAGTTTTTTTTTTTTTTTTTTTTTTGTAGCAGGTTGTGCAAACAGAGCAGGTTCAGCTCGGCTGTAAGGATGAATCAAAAAGTCAAGATAAATGTTTGATGAGTCTCCAGAACCAACTCAAAGCGTTTGGACGTCTCTAACAGCAGCTGGTCTGACAGACTCCATCCACTGACATTACTGGGATTATGCCACACACAAAAGCACGCATTAAAGCTGAGACAGAAGGTTTGAACTACACTTCTGAAAATTAATTAAAAAAATCTAATATCATCCTGTTAATTGCTGTTAATTGATGAGGGTCATAAAACATTTTTTTGAGGTTATCATCTGGACAAGGCGAAACAATACATGGCATATATTTAAATATCTGATGAGAGGATTCTTTCAAAGCAGCAAGATAGCATGCATGTAAACCTTTGGTCAAATGTAGCAAATAAATAAAAATAAATTAATTAAAACATGGTTCAATTGTAAGACGCTTCAAGTGAAACTAACTATTTTATTATAAAAATTAAATATAGCTGTAATTTTTTTCATATTACACATTGTATTTCCTAAAGCATTACAAAACATGTTCAACCACACCCTCAAGCTTTTTTTTTTTTGTTGTTGCATCCATCCATCCAGCTTCGTCCTTTTTGGGTTGTGGGGGTCACTGGTGCCTATATCCAGCCATCACTGTGCGAGAGGTGGGGGACACCCTGGACAGGTCTCCAGTCCATCACTCACACCTAGGGACAATTTAGAGCTGGGGTTCTCAAACTTTTTGGTTCAGGGACCCCCTCATAACCATCATGTTTATTAAATAATCTTCTTCAATTTGCCTCTTTAATGCAATGGAAATATTTGTAACATAAATACTTTAAGACCTGTTCTTTAATAGTGGTAATGCATTTTTTTATACTTTAAACATGGGGTATTTTTTCCATTCAAGACACATTTAATGAACATTTTTAATTTCAACTTGCAAAACTCTTTACATAAAACAGAACAGAATCATAACAGCAGTAGTCAAACCATATAAAAGGGCTTCCTTTGTAAACCGATCGATGCCGGAATACAAATAAGGGGCGGGGCTAGGGTGTCTGGGGGTCCTCCCCCAGACAATATTTAATAAAAGTAGATGTGATTTCTTGCATTTTGGTTTATTTTAATGGGTTGTTATACATCAATGTGCTTGTCAAAAAGAAAAATATAAAAACATGTATATACATATTTGTTTTTGCGGACCCCCTCATCACCAGCTCACGGACCCCCAGAGGTGCGGGGACCCCAGTTTGAGAACCACTGATTTAGAGTACCAATCAGCCTAACATGCATGTTTTTGATCTGTGGGAGGAAACCGGACGAGGAAACTGACACATGCACAAAGAGAACATGCAAACTCCACCCAGAAAGGTCTCAGGCCGGGATTTGAACGAGCAACCTTCTTGCTGGGAGGCAACAGCTCTACCAACTGTGCCATCGTGTCGCCCCATTTTTTTATTGCATTTAAAAAAAAAAAACTTTTTTTTCCACAGATAAAATCATCATCTGCTTATTTAGAAGAAGCGAACATGAGCTGATGTGTTCTGTCTCTCCTGGTGGTTCAGTCTCTGCTCTGTTGTGTTCCAACACTTTCCTTTCTTCTGAATGCTCTTTGTTTGCGGGTGCCGTCGCTCCCGTCTACTCCTGGTCCTCTGTGGTAACTCTGGGTTGTTGCCTCCCTGACAGCTTGTTGCTGTTTAACATTCATTTCCAGGCCCACTGCTTTTTGTCTAAATATTCTGTTTGCCACGTTTGCCTTGTGTAGACAAAATATTCCAGCAGGTGTGAGTTAATGACGTTTATTAGGTCAAACAAAAGCTGAAAGAGGGAAACGTGAAAAAAAAATGTTCCCAAACAGGTCCAAATTTAATAAAATAAAAATGGAAGAGAAA
>NC_056510.1:9565089-9592578 GCF_014905685.2 Nematolebias whitei | reverse complement strand
TGAGGAAAACATTCACAAGAGGGAGAAAGATAATTAAAAGAAAAATGATAATCTACCTGGTGCTAATCTAAGGTCTGAATAGCAGTTGTTAGATGTTGATTTTAGAATTGTGCTGCTCAAGGTGGCTGCACATCAGAGTAGCTGTTACTTTCATTATGGGTTGTCGCTTAAAAAAAAATAAATCTTTTTTTCTGGATGTAAATGGCTTTTTTATTATTATTATTACTTCCTCTGGTATTGGATGCTGAGCAGCTGGAAGGATTTTTTACTGAAACCTTTTTTTACTTTTGGACATTTGTTATGAAGCGTAACCATGACAGCAAGGTGGTTTTAACAACTAGGAGCAGCTGCTTATCATCTCAAAGCTCAAATATTACCTCAAATACAGCCCCAAATCCTAAATGAGTTGTAAAGGAGGCGCTGTGGATGCATCTCTGTCCATCTGGTGGATGTGCTCGAGTGACTGCTGAGATCCTTGGAGCTGTCAGGAAACGTGGCTCATAACAAAAATGCCAAGATCATCCCCCAACACCTGCAGTTGGCTGTCTGCAATGACGAGGAGCTCAACAAGCTGCTGAGAGGAGTGACCATTGCTCAGGGAGGGGTTCTGCCCAACATTCAGGTGGTCGTGCTGCCCAGGAGGACCGAGAGGCCTGCTGGGTCCAGGTGGACGGTTTGGCATCTGCAGCCAGTTTCTTCAGATCTGCTGTGGTGCAGACTACTGCAGATCCTTCCTGCCCACAGCCATCAGCATTTATAACAACTCTTGTTGAAACCAGGATGATGATCTACAACATTTAATTTCCTTTTGGGATTAATAAAGTATTTTGAATTGAATTGAAATCCCATCAATATATAGTTACAAGTGAGGCTCATCCCTCCTCAATTTACATGGACATTCAAAATTCTCTTTTTAGTCAACCTGCTTTAAATGTTCTGCAACAGGTCAACTGAAGAAATCCAATTGCAGCCCCATAAGGCAAAGAGGCTACATTATTCTTCCAGACCTCATAAAATAATTAGAGCATCAGTCGGTTCAGCCACTGAAATGCTTAAATTGTCTTGTCTGTGAGGGAGGGGGCACTGAAGACCTTGGGGTTTGCAGCAGCAGTGAAGCAGCCACAGACACACCGTGTCATTTGCTTGAACATCCCACACAGCTAATTGGTCAGGCCCAGTTAATTTGGTCCCCTCTTTAATTTGGTCAGCCACTGGGGACAGGAAGTGAGAGTAATTATGAAGTGGAAATAAATGAAGTTTTTGCATACGACTCAGAGGAATCTGATGGTGCACAATGTGACCACAAGTTGACTTAATGAGTGAAGCAACCGTCCTTAA
Source organism: Nematolebias whitei (assembly GCF_014905685.2). Taxonomy (NCBI): domain Eukaryota; kingdom Metazoa; phylum Chordata; class Actinopteri; order Cyprinodontiformes; family Rivulidae; genus Nematolebias; species Nematolebias whitei. Next base: position 9,591,240 of record NC_056510.1, on the reverse strand, counting down.
AATGAATGGTCACTCTTCTCATAATCGACTGCACTTTACACTTATGTCCAGCAGTCATCAAACTTTAAACTTTTTACTTTTAAACAATGTTTAAATTTCAGGTAATGTCAATTCAAACCAAGGACTTGGCATTTCCTGAAGGACTGTATACCATTTATTATCTTTCATGCCAGTTTTTTTTTTTTACTAAAATTGGCTGAAAAATAAAACTTGTACTTGTTTTGGTCAAACCTTCAAAATGTCATACAGGAACTCTTACAATATAGTGAGATGTCATGCTCAGAGTTGTCAGTACCTCTCAGCCACAACCACACAAGATTCTTTAATCACTATTTGTAAAACATGAACGCATTATAGTCAGTTTTGCTGGTTTACCTCAATTAGCCTTGGCGGCCATCTTGAAATAGATTTACTTCAAACGTAAAATCAGATGTAGAGCTATGTTAAACAATTTCTGCAAGTTTCCTTAAATTTTCTTCAATATTCTGTAACAGACACAAACATGTAAAAACAATCTGCTTTTACCTTTTAGTGACTTGTGATAACTAAAGCACAAAGAAAGCATTTGAAACAGTTGAACATTTACAACCTGATGGAAGATTTTTAAAACATGAACAGCAAAGTTAACTCTGTTTAAGGTGTCCCACTTCTTTCGTCCCTGCAGAAAACATTAACAGCTTCTGCCTTAGTGATGCTGTGTATTTATTGTAAATTAAATTATTTTTTTGGTCAAAACTGAAGAATTCCTATAATCCTGTTAAAATATAATCAATGTCATTTGAAGTTAAATAATGAAAACTAAAAGGATTTTATAATCCTGCTATGTTGATTGAAATTTATATTTGTTGTTGCTGTTAGTGGAAACTTTTTAATCCCTGTTCATTCTGTAAAGTCATTAGATTCTGCATTTATTGAAGAAATACCTTTGAAAACTAGAAGCTAGATTTGTGTTCTTTTCTGGCTCTAACGCATGTCTTTAAACCAAACTGCTCCGTTACAACTAAAAATAAAAATGCAAATCAGTGGACAGAGATTTGAAACGCCATCATTCTTTGAGGAGGATGAACACATTGAGGCTGCCTCTGCAGGAGGGCGAAACATGGTACGCCCCTGCAGCCCTTCCTCACTAATCTGACATATGCAGCGCTTTGCACCATTACAAGCTTTGAGGCACTGATCAAAGGAGCCAGTTCGAACAGAGCCAGGAAACAAAAATGGAAACAAAGGAACAAATTATTTTGTTCCGATCCAAGTTTGACGTGTAACCCCCCCTCGACACCCCCCACCCCACCCCCCAGCTCATCACAGGGTCTCCGCCTCCTGACTTCACACTGCCATCTCTCCATTTAATTTCCTCACTACTTCAACCACCGCACCACCAGTCTAAATCATGTCTATGAAGTTCTTTCATTAGTAACTACATTGATACTTTTAACAAGACAAAGCAATGAGGGTAAGATTAAACCATTTAAGGACCATTTTTAGCAAAAAAAAAAAAAAAAAAAAAGGCTTTAGAATGTTCAAGGTTCACAGTGATTTTGTCATTTGCATCACATGTGGTACATGAGGTGGAACTAAACTGTAATCGAGGTCCCAGTTACACCCAAAAATAACAATACAGTAGTCCCTCACTACTTCACACTTTGTTTTTCACAGTCTCGCTCTATGACGTTTTTTCAAATAAAGACTGGACATAACACACAATTGGCTGATTGATGGATGAGCCACACGATCGGCATGGAATTTTTATTTAAAATAAATTATTTTAAATTATTTAGCACCTGCTGCACCTGTGTGCAGCCCACAGCTGCAGTAGAAGCTTCCTTCTGTCTGCAGCGTGTCATATCTCCATTCTGTAACGGAGAAGTGGGCGTGGTTGAAAGCTCTTGCAGATGGCAAAGTGCAGCAGGAGGCAGAGAGCTGAAATCATGACATGCTGTGCTCTTTTAGAAACATTGTTTAGAACATTACGAAAGTGTGGGAAGGGTTTATAACTCATTCATTCATATATATATATATATATATATATATATATATATATATATATACATACAATACTACCTACTACTACTACCTCCTACCACTACTGTATTCCTACTTCACAGTTTTTCACTAATCATGGCGGGGGGTGGTCCCTAACATCCGTGATTAATAAGGGAACACTGTAATATAACCTATATTTAAAAAAAGAAACTGTATACAAGGATCTAAGACAATGAGATGGTTTGGACATGTCCAGAGGATGGACAGTAGGTATATTGGTAGAAGGATGTTAGAAATAGAGCTGCCAGGAAAAAGACAAAGAGAAAGACCAAAGAGGAGATATGGATGCAGTTAGAGAGGACATTGGAGGTAGTTGGATTGAGGACGGGGGATGCAGAGGACAGAGTGAGATGGAGGAGGATGACTCACTGTAGAGACTCCTGAAGAGTGAAAAGTCAAAACAAGAAGAAGAAGAAGCTATAAGGATCTAAACTATATGCTAAACAGTAATAATATATGGCTACAAGCCTGAACATGAGTCTGTTGTTAACAGATGGGTAGGAATATAGCAGCTTATGGGTTTAAAAAATAAAATAAAATCAGCAGCATTGATGTGACAGAATGTGTGGTTCGTTTCAAATTCTGACTTTGTTCAAAAGACTCAGACACATTTTGGTCATAGTTCCATTAAAACAGTAATCGTAATCAAACAGGACAGCCATCTTCTTTATCTACTTATTTCCTTCTGGGGTCGTGGGGAGCTGGTACCCATCAGTCACTAGGTGATAGGTGGGGTACACCTTGGAAAGGTCACCAGTTGGAACACAGAAAACATTTATTTTTACACATACATGTTCAACTATATAGGGACAATTTAAAGAGGTCAAGGAGCCAAACATTCATGTTTGTGAGAGGACACTAAAAGTTCATTTTCCACTTGTTAAAAAGTTAGCAGTCATTTCTTTGTTCATATTTTCACAAAATGCATTGACATTTTTTATGTTCGCATACAGTAACTTGGTAATTATGTCTGTTCTAATGGCACTTTTTGATATAATGAATGAATGATTATGTAGTTATGGTTCAAAGAAGCCCAGTGACGATGTCATTACCTTTTGATTTTTAGCAACTTGCATGTACTCAGGGGGTGAGATGTAATTTTAAAAGTTCAAGTCTTACAGTTGATTTTTGTGTGTTACTATACTTTGTAATTTTGAGCTGCATCAGAAGTGTTCACATTGTTCCTGCTTCACCTAAATTCCTGGTATTTACAGTAATCATTTTAATCATTAAGTTCTTGCATCAGTGGTTCCTGGAACTACAGTTTGTGCAGCGCATGAGTCATGAACTATTTTTTCACAGCTTTTTATTGAACTGAATTTATTTTTTTTGTGTTTGTTTTTGTTAATTTGTTTTTTTGTTTGTTTTTTTATTGTGTATGATTTTTTTTTTTTTTTTTTTTTTTTTAACTCAACTCTGATTGCTAAGGTTGTGTTTCGAAAAGAGTATGGCTAAAAAAAAATAAAAAAAAAAAATAAAAAACTATTATACATCCATCATCTTCCTCTCTTTCCAAAGTTGGGTCACAGAGGCAGCAGCTTGAGCAGGGAGGTCCAGACATCTGTTTCTACAGCCACCTCTTTCAGTTCCTTTGGGAGGATTCCAAGGTGTTCCAAGGCCAACCAAGAGACTTAACTCTCCAGTGTGTCCTGGGTCTTCCCCAGGGTCTGCTCCCAGTCAGACATACCCAAAGCACCTCCCTAGAAAGATCATTATGCCCAAACCACCTCAAATGGCTCCTCTTGGTGTGGATGAGCAGTTGTTTTACTCTGAGTCTCTTCCAGATAACTGAACTTCTCACCCTTTCTCTAAGGGAGAGTCGAGCTACCCTGCAGAGGAAACTAATTTCAACCGCCTGTATCCACGGTCTCATTCTTTCGGTCTCTACCCAGAGTTCGTGACCATTGGTGAGGGTAGGAACGTAGACCAACCAGATAACTTCATCATACAGTTTAGCTCCCTCTTCAAAGAATGGAGCGTGAGATTGATAGATGAATTGATATGGCATCTGCAGTATTGTGGACTCTGTGCTGGTCCATTGTGGTGCTCACTCGTGAACAAAGCCCCAAGATACTTAAATTCCTCCACTTGAGGCAGAACATCACCCTCAGCCCAAAGAGAGCAACCCACCCTTTTCTGTCTGGGGACCATGGCCTCGGATTCGGAGGTGTTGATCCTCATCCCAGCCACTTCACACTTGACTGCAAACCACTCCAGTGCAAGCTGAAGATTACAACATGATGATATAGGACCACATCATCTGCAAAGAGCAGAGAAGGAATCTCAAGGCCACCAAACCAGACTCCCTCCACCCCCCTGGCTGCACAAAGAAATTCTGTCCATGACAGCTGTGAACAGACTCATGACAACGAGCAGCCCTAGCGGAGTCCAACTTCCACCCTGAAGGGGTTTAACCACATCTCAGCTGAGGCGGGGACACAGAGTCCACGTGGGACATTTTCTGCACCTCACTTGGTGAGGTGGCTGCAAGGTTGTCCGTGCATCTCATGGTGGTCATCCTCGAACTCTGTAGTGGACATCCAGAGTTACCCAGACCTTGCTGGCTGGTAAGACTTCAGAGGCAGCTGAGGAGTACCTGAGGGCCAAGCGAGTCGCAACCTTGTCTGTTGCTGAGGCGATAGCTCGTAGTTCAGTGAGGCCTTGGATAGAGACTCTCGAAGAGCTCTGAGGAGATTCTGGCAAACCATCAGGTGGCTGAGGATGGGAAAGCAAGTGCTTGACTAAAACAGTGTTCAGTGAAGGTAGGGCGCTATTGACCTCAACCAGTGATGTTGTCGGGAGGTGGACGGGATACTTCTTGGACCTTTTCAATCCCACCTGCACGTCTTCCATGGAGAAAGCAGAGCCGGGTAACTTAAGGGTTGGTCTGTCTATAACCGTTGCCGATATCTCCGGGGTACTTCAAAATACCTATTACATTAACAAATTACATTGATTAAATAATAATAGTAATAATAATAATAATAATAATACAAAAAAAAATGTAATAACACAAAGACAACATCCCTAACATTACACCTATTTTATCAAATCAGTTTATGCTTTTAAGAAAATCTGTTGCACTACATTAAACTTTTATTATAGTTATTAGGTGTGGGTTATGTTAGCCATCTATTGTTTAAGATGGAGAGGGTTGCACTGTATTTACCAATATTTTAAATTTTTTGCTGTTTTTTTCAGGATTTGTGGTTTATGTTTTTATCCTTTAACAATTTCTGCTGTGTACAGTTGTAAGCGTTTTACAAATAGTTAGTTTGGATTGGAATTTAAGCTGTTCTAGACAATAATTACATAAAAACATTTAAATGGAAAATATATAAATAAATAAATGACTGTTTACAAAACATTTTATGAGGTCCTTGGCAGCTTTGGGCCTAAAATAAATGCAGACTTAGAGCCTAATGATAAAGTTTACATTCGTGCAAAAGTACCACAATGTTTCTACATCTGAAAATGATGCAATTTGTTCAGACAAAAAGCTGGTATGTGGTGAAAACGAGTTTTTGAAGAACGTTGGGTCAGCTTGGCAGGGCAGTGGAGAGCCTGAGGGGACGGCAATAATGGGGACCCCCGGGGGCAGAGACGCAAATGAAACCACTTAGAAAGAGCTCAGAGTATCTCAAAAACAAGCAGCCTCTCTTAGGAGAGGGCTTTAATGGCTGAAGCAACAATCGAGATTAAGAGCAAAGCTGGCAGGAGGGGGGAAAAATAACCACAAAAGACTTATAAAAGTTACAAATATCAAAACTTAAACTGCCAGGAAATTGTAGAGATCAGCCAAGTATGCTGGACAAAAGTCTGCAGAGCTGCGCTCAGAGTCTGAGTGATAAAGGAACAGTGTAAGATCACGCTGGCCTGCAGCAAGAAACAGAAAAACAGGACTGAAATGAAATAAATAAAAATAAAAAAACTGCTTCCATAAATAATCCTTACAGCCACACCACCATATGTGGGCCCACAATTATTTTAATGTCTGTTAGCAGCTACATTATTTTGACTACAGCCATAATTTACAGCAAATTTTAGCTTTCAGTTACAATTTAGGATTTTTTTGAAAACAAATAACCTTTTTTCACAGCAATCAAATTTGCTGGAATCATTTCAAAAGATGTCACGGCCAGAAGTTAAATGTGCAACACTTCTAAAAACACACACGCTGAGTGTTGCCAGCTGTGAGTATGTGTGTGTGTCAAAGCCCCTCTGTTGGTGTGTGGTGCATAAATGAAAGGCCAACTTCAGCAGCGCCCCAGGTCATGCTGATCTGCTGTTCTGGACATCGTCAAGACAAAAATATGGAGACAGGTGTAAAAGATGTGGGTTGAGTGGTGGAAGAAGTGCTCTTCAGTTGAAGGTCTGGAATTATAGCCATGTTTTTTTTTTTCAAGCTCAAGACTTAGTTTTTGCAACTGTTCCAAATTTTTGATTACTTCTCCACCTCCGCTGAAAACCTCACCTGTCTGTAGAACCATCTGGATCCGTCTCCCACACAAAAACTGAAATAAATCTCCTAAAACTTTTATGTTTTTCTGCCGTTTCCCGCCATAAACACACAGCAGTGAATTTAAATCAAACCCAGCATTCCTGCGTTCCTTCATGCCATCTTCTTGAAGAAGGGACAGGTGAATCTGATTTGGTCTAACTGGTAAAATACTTTATGGACAATGCCATGCAGTAAATATGCAATCTTGAAAAAAAACAAAAAACAAACAAAAAAAACAACATATACAGGACCAATGTGCTGTACAGACAAGTTAAAAAGCACAAAAGGAATAAAATACCAAAAAAAAAATAAAAAAAATAAAAGGATTATAAAAGACAAACAGCAATGCAATAAAATTAAACAATTAGAGAATCAAATAAATAAATAAGTAACAATAATGAATTCAACATCTCACGTGGTGTCAAAAGCCTGGGGAAAAAAAAAAGATGGGTTTAAAGATGGAATTTAAAAACAGACAGCGAGGAGGCCTGTCTGATGTGGAGGCAGACCGAGCAGCTACGGCGACGTCACGATCACCTCCAAGTTTGAGCTTTGTTTTAGGTACACTCAGAAGCAGCTGATCAGCTGACCCGAGAGAGCGGGGGCATATACGTCTGCAGCATCTTGGAGAGGTAGGGTGGGGCGGGACCATTGAGGGATTTAAAAGTAAATAAAATAATCTGATCCTGAAATGTATGGGCTACCAGTGAAGTGAGGCTGAAACTGGCTAAATTGACCAAGTTGAATCTGTTTTTTTTGTTTGTGTGTTTCCAAAGAGCAGCAGCAGCCAGCTTGAATCGGGTGGAGTCCAAATAATCTCATGTTCATTCAGGGACTCTTTTAGAAAGTTCCAATGAAAAACATCCAGTGTTTTTTTGCTAACAGACATACACACAGACTTCAATGGTTAAAGGCACAGTTTTAAAAGTGGATCTTGCACATTCAGTTGGTGCTTAGTTTGTCTTGGGAATGACTCGAATCTGAATCTTGAACAACAACTCTAAATGTCAGTCAACAGTAGATACACATGTACAAATGAATTTATGGGTTTTAATAAAATCTATCAACTGGTTCATGAGCTGTTAGACTAACCCCCCCCCCACCACACACACACACACACACACACACACACACACAAGCAAATATTAGAGTTGCAAGTAAAAAAATAAACACTGGCACGGATTTCGCCCAATTATCACCAAAGCTGGGGATGCTTTTCCAAATTTGCTCAGGTTTGTGTTGACCTCTTACTTTAGAGATTCTCACCGCTCCATGTGAACAAACAAATACATAAATAAATAAATATGTGCACAATTTTTGGAGAAATGATAATTCTAATTAGGAACTTTTCCTCATCCCCATGTACAAGCAGTATTTGGATTATTAAAAATGTTGATCAGGATTGATAATTCAATTCAACTGAAACTTAACAAAAAATCAGTTGTCAATGTTTAAATCAGTATTTGAGATGTGAACTGGAGTTCAGATTAATTTGAAATTAGTTTTGTTAAGAATGTCCTTTGTGTAGACAAACTAATCTCTTTCACACACAAACTTCCATTTCGTTTCCTTCTCTCATTCTTTAAAATCCAGTTTACTTAAAAATCTATCAAAACAGACTTTGATGATCTAAACACAGATGGATGGAAACATAAATAAATCAGATATCTTAAAATCACAACTTTTATGTTATAAAATATTCACATTAATTGTTTTCAGTACATAAACCTTTCATACTTCTAATGTAACTGCAGATTTAAGGTGATCAAAACAATGGAAGTATGTTTTAATATTTGTCCGTCGTTTTACAAAAGTCCTTTTATTTCAAATTGGTTCCCACGTTTATATCAACCAAATCCTTTGTGAGACGAACATGTGGTTGTAATTGAACACTTCAATGAGCAGATTACCAGTTTCCTCATATAGAAATGTTAACATTCCCATAATTAGATTTAAAATTTAATTTGAATTCTGTGGCTAAACAGCATGTGATTCTGTGGAGAATGCATTCAACAGGTCTCAAACACTCGTTTGACCCTTTGGGTTTTACACATTGGTAGAAAATACTTAACTGCTGAAAATTTAGTTTAATTGTAACATCTGTGCAATAATAATAATAATAATAATAATAATAATAATAATAATAATAATAATAGTAATAATAAACACAATTTAATTATAGATCAGGCCAACTGTTCAAGTGTAATCAAGATTTTTAGAAATTCAAGACTGACACTTTGGGAAAATAAATGATTTAATGACAAGTAGTGTGTTGTGAGGCAATAAAAAACATTTAGTATCTTACTTATTTTTAAATTGTTTAACAAACATGTTTTTGCAGCAAGTTTATAAACATGCCTTAAAGACATAAAAACCTGGATGGCCCTAAATTTTCTCCATTTGAACACGGACAAGAATGAGGTTTTAGTTGTGTTTTTTTTTTTTTTTTCCTGAGCATTTTAGGAACTTTTTTTTTCAGGCTTTCTTCCTCCTTGGATGCCATTAATCTGGCCTCCAGCTCTAATGTTAAAACTCTTGGTGTTATTTTTGATCAGGACACGCCTTCTATCCCCCACATTAAAAACGTTACTAGAACCTCCTTCTTCCACCTGCGTAATATCGCTAAAACCAGAAACATCTAAAAATGATGCAGAAAAACTGATTCATGCATTTGTCACGTCTAGACTGAACTATTGCAATGGTTTGTTATCTGGGTGTACAAATACTTTAAAATGTCTTCAGTTAATCCAAAATGCTGCTGCCAGAGTCTTAACTGGAGTTAGTGGGAGAGATCATATCTCTCCAGTTTTAGCTTCTCTCCATTGACTCCCTGGCAAGAACAGAATTGAATTCAAAATCTTACTTTTAACCTACAAAGCCCTCAACAACCTAGCTCCATCTTATATTACATATCTTATTGTTCCATATTTTCTTAACAGAGCACTTCACTCTCAGACTGCAGGCTTACTTGTGGTTCCTAGAGTTTCCAAAAGCAGAATGGGACGAAGATCTTCCAGTTATCAGGCTCCTCTCTTGTTGAACTAACTTCCAGTTTCTGTCCATGAGACTGACACATTGTCCAGTTTTAAGACTGGACTTAAGACTTTCCTTTTTGATAAATCCTATAGTTAGGGTTGGCTTGTTATGCTGCTATAGGCTTAGACTACTGGAGGAAAAAATGACCTCATTTCCTTAAATGAATCGTTAAGGTAGAAATGGTGTCCAATGAAAACTATTCAATTTTAACATGTGGTTCTTGACCTGCCATTGTGTATCTGTTCCTCCTTCCTGTTCCTCTCAAACCCAGCCGGTCAAAGCAGATGGCCGCTCATCCTGAGTCTGGTTCTGCTAAAGGTTTTGTCCTCATAAGGGAGTTTTTCCTTTCCACTGTCGCCTTCATGCTTGGTCAAGATGAGAGTTCTGCGATGGAGTTAAATCCAAAGCAGTCTGCTCCTCAGATAAATAATATTAAATTATTATTTTATATATATATGAATGTTCCTGTTCAGTGCCCTGAGGTGACTTTTGTTGTGACTTGGTGCTATATACAGTAAATACAGGTAACGGAATTGAAATACCAGTAAATAGTTTTGGCCACGTAATTCAAAAATGTGCTTCAGTCATGTAAAAAAGGTTAAACTGTGCATGTGAAATGAAAGGTTAAACCTCTTGAAGACATTTTTCTCCTGAGATGCCTGTTTTAAATCCAAAAAGGTGCTTAGTTTAAAGGTGTTCTATGTTCGTCATTGAAAGTTCAGCAGCCAAAAGGTTGGAAAACAAATCAGATTTTTAATGGCACAAAACAGTCTTATAAACAATGTTTGCTACAATCAGAGGTTGTTTTTAAGTCAGACAACAGTAAATCATTTAAAATCACTTACATGGGAAGATGAAGAGCTTCATGTAAGAGCACCTTTTCTTTCTGAAGGCGCCAAGGTTAATTGCAGATATAACCTCTTATTGAAAATTAAGTATCGCATGTTGATGTCTTGGAATTATTATGATAATAAATCAAATTAAAGAGTGATGGGACAGGAAAGCAACCTCCACTGTGGCAAACAGAGCTCAGCGTTTCGTACTTGTTTAAAATAAACTAACAAATGTATGTCTTGTGTCATTTTAAAGACTCACCTGAAACATGCTGGATGAGACTCTCAAATAGTTCAACAAATAAGAGAAAGAGGGGAAAAAAGGCAAATTCCTAACTCAAACAAGATAAGATACGGCTCGTTCAGTTTTGGCACTCGATTGAGACTTTCAGGAGTCAGAGGGCTGCTACAGGCCCAAACCTGAGCGCCGCAGCAGCCGAGCCTAAGGCAGCACAACTTTTAGGATGTTTTTCTGAAAGGCTGAACAGGTTGGGTTACACAGCACATTCCAGGATGGATATGTAAGCTGTCAAGTAGACAGTGAACCAACATAATTGACAGATTTGTTGACATTTTGATTGCAGTGACAATCCTGAAAATATCACATCGGACTCATTTAGCGTCTGCTCCAACAGACCTAAAAATAAATGTATCACTAGTGTCTGTAAGAGCGATTTAGATTCCATTTCATTAGAAGTATATAATCATATCTGCAGCACGTGAAAAGCATTTGGAGAGCTACTCGCTGCACCTCTGTATACATTCAGGTTCAGATGCAGCGGTAGAAGTGTGCACATCTCAACTGCAAACTGTGCAACTGGCGAAGATCGAGACAGAACGATTTTCTCAAACCCCGAGGAGAAACTGTGCTGCTTCTCTCCTTTGGAGCATGTCTACTTTTCAAAGCAGCCATCAGACAGTTCGGTTGCCTCGGGCAAAGTTTGAATTACTTTCAAGTGACTTTGTTTTTTTTTTTTTATCATCTGTGATATCACCTTAGTCTAAACTTGTCTTGAAATCTGCACACAGAGGGAGGGAACAGAAGCAAATATTGATTAGTGTGCTGCTAATAAAAGGCTGCAGGGTGAATGGTAAATACTCAAAAAGCACATCATTGTAAAGCAACTAAAACCCTCCAGACCATTCCAATCTGGTTTAATGATTTTAAACTCATTATGAGGAGGTGAAAAAAAAAAAAAAAAAGAACATATGATGCTAAAATACCACTTCTAGCCATCTTTAGTAAGCAAGTTAATGTCTGCTGTATAAACAAAATGATACTTGTGGGTGGCAAATTATAGGAACTGCATTTAATGCTTTAGTAAATGCTTTGATAGCCATGTGGTGCAATAGCTAAGGAGCACCTTGGTGTTGATTCTTCATTTTTCTGCAACTCTTTTGAAGGGGTGAATACAAATATTTCTAAAATGTCTTGTTTATTTGTTCCAGTCAGGTCTGAAATAGTCTACCAAAATGCAAAATGTTTTCCTCGGAACAAATAAAATGAGAAGTATGTGGAAACTGCAAAGTCCTTTTTCACTGCAGGTTTTTAGCAACTGATCTAGTACGTTATCCCCGTCTCAGGACCCTGATGTACTGCCACCGAAACCTTGATACTTGAGTTTTGCACATGCTCATTATCAACATGAACCTAGCTCACTCTAGTGTGAAACAAGGAGTCTGCTGCAGTTTTACTATGTAACTGAAAACTTTTCAGAAAGAACCTGGAAATACAGTACAATCCCTCTTTCGGGTGACTATTATTATTATTATTGTTCTTTTTTCCATCATAGCTGGACATCATTCATTCAGACATCACTCATTCATTCAACCTTTATTTATACAGGCTAGTCTCATTGAGCCACAAGGACTCATTTACAAGAGAGACCTGTTCCAGAAAAAAACAAACATATAAAGCACAGACAACAATAACAGTGGAGTGTGAGAACAATAAACTACAGTAAAAATGAAGTAACAAAAATAAGTGTATAAAACAAACCAGGGTGCCGTAAAATGGTGAAATACTAAAAACAAGAACACATTTGCTTTGATGTTTCTATTGACATTATCAAATGTTTGAAACCCCTTAAAGAAATCAAGGTGGACAACTTCATATCCTGTTGCAAGGTGCATGGTGTTCCAGGTTGCAGGAGCAGAGTAGGAAAAGGCCTTGTTGCCAAGTTCAGTCCGCACTGAGGGAACACTGTAGGTAATGATGGCCTGAGAGCACATGTTGTAACTGCACCAATGGCGTGAAATGTGGGAGGAGATATAAGAAGGCAGCAGACCAAGGAGGGATTTACATATGAAGATGTACCTGTGTGAGAGCCTATGCGTTTATAATGATGACCAACTGACCAAGGAGTGCAGGGTGCAGTGATGGGTATGGTGGTTGCAACCAGTTATAAATCTTAGCATGCCATATAGACAGCATCCAACATCTGCAAGGAGCTGACAGGGGCATGTAAATAATGTCACCATAGTCAATGGCTAGTAGTCAGGTAGCAGTTACAAGGTGTTTTCATTCAGAGTTAAGCAAGATCTATTTCTGAAAAAGAAATCCATTTTTAATTTCAGTTTCTTTTTCAAGTTTCCGATATGTCGTTTAAAAGAGAGATGTTGATCGACCAAAATTTCCAAGTAATTCTAAGAATCAACAAACTCAATAGGAACACCATGCATGGATGAGATAGGAGGAAGAGTCGCTGACACGACTTTGTTGGAAAACAACCTCCCTTGGATTTTTTTCAGCATTTAACACCAGTTTGAGATGGAATAAGTCTGAATATAAAATGCAGACTGTAGAAGCTGGAAAACCTTGGCAACTGTGTTAGCTCGGCAATAAACAAGTGTCATCTGCATAACGATGCAAGGATGCGTCCGGGATGTTTTGACCTAAGTTTATATAAATTGTAAAAAGAATGGGGCCTCAGACTGAGCCTTGTGGCACACCACTGGTGACTGTTAGGTAGCTAGATGAACTACCATTATGTTGAACACATTGCCTCCGACCTGAGAGAGAGTTTGAGAACCAACCAACAGTGTGATCTGAGAAGCCAATATCTGAGAGCTTATGGTATAAGATGTCATGATCTACAGTATCAAAGGCTTTGGACAGGTCTAGTAAAGTGCAGCACAGTAATCCTTAGCGTCCAAGGCTTCAACAACATCATTAAAAACCTTTAGCGAAGCAGTCATTGTGCTATATTGTTTCCTGAAGCCAGATTAGAGGGAAGATAAAATATTAAAAGAGTCTAAATACTTCTTGACTTATCAGTTTTTTCTAAAACCTTAGTTAAAATACAGAGTTTGAAGATAATCTGGCATGAAAGGGGAATTAAAAAAAATAAAACAAAGAACTGTGCTTTATACATTCAGTCAACATTTATTTAAACATGTTAGTCTCATTGAGCCATGAGGACTCACAAGAGACATGGTTATGGATTCGTTTTACTTTTAGAAGGCCTTTCATCCGATGGCTTTTTCAGTTCAAACTGTTTCCATATTCCAGCTTCATAAACTGCAACAGAGACATCCATCTTAAGAGTTGCTGAAATCACAATCACGTAAATAACCCATCATCCCGGTGTTTGGTTCTCATTTATGACTCGTATACCAATGTGAATTATATGTGACTTATCACTTAATTTAAGGTGTAACTTCCAGAATGTACTTGGGTTTGGTTGGACCAAAACATAGAAAACAATTTACACAGAGAAAAAAATCATTAGTATTTCAATGCTGGGTCAAAAAATGTTACCCGAATGAACAATAAACATGTATTTACTGTGTACTGTGAGTTCTGGTTGCCTCAGATAAGACAGTCAGCATATGTTCTGTGCTCACGTGAGTCCATGTTTCCGTTTGCTTTATGAAAAAAAAGTTGGTAAATTCTATGAGCCGAAGAAAACATCTTCCACGTTGTTGTCAGCAAATCGTGCAACAGCCAGCATCTTTCAGGGTTTATCAGTGCCTGCAACATGGTGCAGAGGTGAGCACCAGAATTTCTGAGATACATAATGTTAAGATCAAAGTAACGGACTTATTTTCCTGAGAGGTCTGTGGTTTTATAGTTTTATGAAAACATCATTATGCACAATTTTCTTTAACAACATAAAGTTTGGGATTCATTGGCCTTAAATCTGTCACCTGCTAAAAACAAACAAACACACAAACAAAAAAATATATATATATTTATGATTTTGGGAAAACAACAATATGGCAGCAGTCTGATGAACATTTTCATTTCCCAAGGATGAAGAACACTTTTCCATATAGGCACGCACATGAAAGGCACAATGTTTGGTTAAAAATGGTGTCGCTTTGCGCAGTGTGTAAATCTACAAAATGTAACAAGAATAATAAATAGAAATGGATGATTAATTTTGGATAAAGTTACAAAAATCCCTTTCACAGTGTCTGAAGAGCCACATGTGGCTCCAGAGCTGTGTGTTGTGTATCCCTTGAGCTAGTCTGGATAAAGAATTATGCCCTTTCCCCTACATTTCATTTTTATGTGTATAGCAAATGCCAGAGTTCATGCTCAATAATCCAGGTAAAAATCTAACAAAGTTCAGTCAGGTCATCTGGACTTTTTTTTTTTTTTTTTTGCTGAGATGTTTTGTCTTTCATCCAAAAGGACTTCATCAATCTGAAGAGCCACCAAACAAACAGATTCCCACAAACTGCATACTCCATAGTGGAACAAAAAAAAAAACAGTTTTCTGCTGTTAAGAGCCTCTGGGGCCCGTCCTCTCCCCCGTCATCTCCTCTGAAGCAGTCATGCCAAACTGGTTCAAAACACCAAAGTTTATGCTCAATAATCCAGGTAAAAATCCAACAATGTTTTGGATTTTGGTGCTTTCCCCCCACTTTGGAGTATGCCGTTTGTGGGAAGCAGTTTGTTTGGTGGGTCCTCAGATTGAAGAAGCCCTTTGGATGAAGGACAAAATGTCTCAACAAAAAAACAAAAAAAACACACACATCCGGATGACCTGACTAAACATTGATGATGTGCATCACAACTGGTAAAATAAAATAAAAAATAATAAAAAATGAACAGACCGTCAAGAGTAAATCAAAACTTTTTTTTTATTTATTTATTTTTTTTTTTACAAAAAGCACAATGATCACAGATGGGAAATAAAATACCACATTTTCTACCATATTCATAAATATTTCCTGTGACCCGACCAGACAAACTTCTTTTAGTTTCTGAATAGTCTCTTTGCAAATTCCATTATAGTTCCCATCCAAAGCTTTGTTTGGTTGCTCATGTTTGCAGAGGAAGTGTATTTATTTGAGGTTGACCGCAGTCCCTTCATGATCTCTGTTTCAAAGAGAACCCAGTCACTAAAAGCCTCACTGGCCTCAGCAGTGATTTATCTCCATTAGGCTTCAGCTCTGCTTTCACAATTTTGTTAAACAAATATGTGTAAAAGCGACACTTAACAAGCATGCAAACACCCTCACTCAACGCTCTTTTAATACACTCACCCAGTTGCCCTGTAATCTATTTAAATCCATCGTCACGCCGTTCACCACCGCTTCAACCCGGCACTGTAATTAATATGCAACAACAAAGCTCAGGATAATTGAATTTTCTTTCCATTTTCATAAAGCTGCATCATCCAGCGTGACTCTTGATCAAAGGAGAGCTGACCTCGTGAGCTCACAGACGGGTTTCAGAGTAGAGTTCAGGGCCGACAGACGAAGAAATAGGAAGGAGGAAGTGGCCAGCTTTGATAAGTTTATAAAAATACAAAAATATGGCATTTTTTTATGCAATAGGTTTAAACATTTAATCATCTTGTTTCCATTGTTTGCCTAAAAAGACTGTAACTGTCTTTTGTGAAAATAACATTATGAGCAACCTCTTGGAATATCATAGGCCGGGGCGGCTCACCGTGGATTGGAACTGAGGGCAGCAGGGCGGGTGGTGGTGGTGGTGGAGCACCTTGTATTATAGTTATTAGTTAATAATGGTTGTCGGTTCCACGTGTCCACTGACGCAGTGGCTGGAAAGATTCAGGTGGGTCGCTGGCAGTGATCCATCTGGACTTGTCTGCCCCCCTTTTGAACGGCCGGTCAATTCGATTGTCCGCTGGCGCAATCAAAAGCCCGACACCAACCCTCCCGCCCATCCAGCACATTATTTTGGCTCAGGTCAGGCGCAGCCATGTTAGAAATGACAGCTCTGCCACGCTGCTGTTTGTAGTTTTATTTTATTTAATCCACCATGTTGATTGGGTGGAATAGGGCTGGGAACAGTGGGGCGGGCGGTGGTGACTGCGACTAGTTGACATGAAATATAAAAACTCACAAGATGTCCTTGAATCAACTATTCAACTCCTAGAGGGAGCCTGTCTTACATGTAGTGGTAACTCATTCCATAGTTTTGGACCTGCAACAGAGAAGAAGACCCGGTCACCTCTGAGCTTAAAACAAAGGACCAATAAAATAATCTGGTCTGCTGACCTCAGAGAGTGCTGTGGGGCATATGGCTGCAGCAGATCAGGACATAGGAAGCAAAACTGTTCAGAGATTTAAAAAAAACATAATGAAGGATTTTAAAATCAAATCAAAAGTGAACCGGGAGCCAGTGATGGGAGGCTAGAAATGGAGTAATGTGCTCTCTTTACCAGCACCAGTTTAAAATCAGGCAGTTAATAATCTGTGTCTTTGAGAATTTGTTGTGAGTGACTCCAAGCTACTACCACACCACATTATAACTCAGTGTGTCATTTTTGTGTTAAGGGGAGTGGTGGCACAAGGTAAGCCTGTGATCGGAAGCTCGCCGAGTCAACTTCCAGTACAGACAACATCAAAATGTGAATGGGATATGTGGAGCACCCACACCTGCCTTCACTCTCATTTGCCCCACTCCGGGCCCTTGAGCAAGGCCCTTAACCCCCACCATCTGCTCCCCCGGGTGAACTAGGTAGCAGCGCTCTGCTCCACACAGAGGTAGCTCGGTGGTCTGTTGTGTCAGGGAGGACATCCGGAGTAAAAATAATTGCTAAGTTTTCATGCAGCTTAGTTTGCTGTGGTGACTCCTGAAGAAGGGAACAGCCGAAAGAAGAAGAAGAAGAAAGAAAAAAAACAGTCATATGTGCTGAAGAAGGTGGTGGCCATGTTGAATGGGCTTGACTCCAACAGCTGCAGACATAAACATTTAATGCGTTATCATCAAAGTCTTTGTATTTTCCATGTAATCAAGAGACAAGAAAATCAAATTATATGTGTTTGACACCATAAATTAAAAAAATATAAAAATATAGCTACAAATGGGCTGAATAAAGTAATAAGTTGATCAACTTTGCTTTGTTGTAGTGGGTTGCGGTTTGCTATTACATATGGTACCCGTTACAAAAATATTGCTGCAGTCTTTGAGCATTCATATCACACAGAAATAAACCATACTTGGTCCTTTCTCTGGTAAATAATCTGAGAGAGTTACTGGAGAGAGAATTAAAAATGTCTTCGGCCTATCTGGAGGTCATGTGTTGATGTTGTGAGTGCGCTTTACACTCGTCAGATATCAAAACAGAGAAGACACAAAATGAAATAGAAAAATAAACAGAAAAGCTTTTAAAACAATATAGAGGGAATTTATTTGTTTAAATATATTCACTGCTCACAAAGCAATATCAGTATATTTTAAATAGTGACAGTCCAGTACATAATTTTAATTAAAGCTCCATTAATACAAATTATGTTGTTTTATAATGTCTGCTACATTTACACTTTTAATTATCCTTTACTTCACCACGTTATGCTTTTGTATAAATTTGATATTCCATAAGTAAAGCTCAATGAGCTGCGAAGTAGGCAAATGTTAAATAGCAAAAAATTGGAGCTTGAACGCATCACGAATTCAACTTAGGTTTTATAGGCAATGGGTCAACGCGTCCTTCATAATTCAACAACACAATAAGTTTAACAAAATGATGCTCATTAACCTGATGCAAAATGAGTTTTAAGTAAACAATCTGCATTAAAAACTATAAAAAATAATTAAAAACAAACTTAAAATGTGTTGGGAGATTCAACCTATTCAAAGAAATCACCTTAAAACAGAACCCGGTAGTTAATGAATCTGTACAGAAGCATTAACTGATAACACCACATTAAGGTTTTTTTGTGATATTTGACTAAATAAAGTGAGTAAAAATGATTACCTGAAACATTTGCATAAAATTTTATTTTCCATCTGTTATCAACTTATTCTATTTCTCAAAGACCTTATTCTTCACAGATATGCAGGAAAAAAAAAAAAAACTAAACAAAGCACTGCTCTAAAATTATAGAGATAGATAGATAGATCTATATATCTATGAATATTTATCACATTCATACACCGATGGGACACACATCAGAGGCAACAAGGGATTCAGTGTCTTGCCCAGGGACACTTCAGCATGTGACTGCTGGTGGATTCGAACACCCAACTCTTGCATTGGAAGATAACTGCTCTAACCACTCAGCCACAGCCGAGTAATTAGATTTTATATTAGTAATAAAATATAAATTTGTTGCTCCAAGGCCACAAGTTGATCTCATAAATGAGTAAAATCAAAACAAGTGTGTCACAAGTAATGGAAACTCAACCACAAAGCAAAATAAAGTTAAGAATGCAGCCATTTTCCATAGAATCAAGAATAAATCCCAATGAAAACGTTACCACCCGAAGTATTTTTAATGCCATCTTTGTCTGTAAAAAAAAAAAAAAAAAAAGGATAATTTGTGTGGTCAATAGTGTTGAAAGCCTTTTTTAATAAAAACAAAAAACAAAAAAAAAACCACTAACAATACTGTTTTTGATCAACTTCATTTGCTATTTCTTCTATTAGCTCCATGCGGCCATTGATGTTGAATTGTTTGCCCTAAACCCATACTGACTATTACTTAAAATATTCTGTTCATCTATAAAATTGATCTAATCTGGTTACAAATATCTATTTTTATTGTGGCAACAAGATATTAGTCTGTAATTAGTGAACACAAAATTTCTTGCCATTCTTATAAAGCAGCCAGAAAATGTATAAAGCAGGTGAGAGTGCGAGAGATAAAAACAGAGCACAAAATGTCCAACTAGGAATGGGTAAAATGTCCAATTTACTGAATTTAGACTACAATATAACAGTGTACCTAACATCATTAGCAGCAACCACAAATATCTGCAATTAACACGTATAACAAATCTGTAAGACAAAGAGAAATGGATGTGTGTGACGTCTGAGGTTCTGGCTCGTTTTTAAATACTCTTGCTGTGCTTCCTCTTCTGTGTTATCAGCAGCCTCGCTCACCCACTGAAGCAGGGACAAGTGATCAAACACCAAACAAGGTCAAGATAAAAGAACAATATGTAACAAATATATCTCGACTTCTGCACCTAACACTTATAATAACTAAAGCACAGAGAGTTGAAGCCCTTTGCTGTTGCATTAGTTTGAATGATAGACTAATCAGGATCTTGGAGAGCATGAAAACAGGCCATAAGATGATAAAGGCCTTGCTTTGTCCCCTGGTGACGCACGATGGCGGTTTGCTAATAGCGGCTAATTTGCTACTAAACCATAATTGAGTTCTAGATGCATAAACTTGTGGGAAATATGGTAGAGACAGAAAAATGTGAGTGTGTGCTTGGTTAAGTAAAGAACGTTTTTTTGATTTGTTTATTAGGGCATGTTGGGTGTTGCTCTTCTTAAATAAAAATAAAAATATTGTCCTAAAAATAGTGCCTCCTAATATACTGTATAATGCAACTTATTTATTCAGCTTGCAGTGGATTGTTTTGTTCCATCTGTATGACAATTTTGAGCATTTGTTCGTATTTTTAAAAATGTTTTTGGCAACACATTTTTAGTTGATTTATTTTTAGTTATAGACAGATTGTATCAACACCTACATTCCTCAGATTTTAATTTTATTTTATTTTATAATGACCTGTTGGCAGAGATCAGAACTGCAGGACAAGACCAGACCTGGTTGGTTACCGACTTACTGGAAAAAAAAGATCCAAATCTTCCCATTGAATCAAGATTCACAAGTCTTTTGTTTAAATTAACCTCGATCCTACATGCCATCTAGCAGTGCATGAGTTAGTGTACTACCTGGGGAAAAAAACAAAACAAAACAAAAAAAAAACACAAAAAACAAACAAACAAACAGAACAACAAACAAACAAAACAGCAAAACCTCCAGAAACGCTGTGGACTCGGATGAGTCGAGTTTCTGAGTCAGCAGCATGACCAACTCAAGTGACTCAGATGAACTGGATCACTTTGAGTGATTCAGCATAACTTGAAACTACAAAAGTGAACTGAAATGACCAAACCTAGCAGAGGCGATAAAAATAAATAAATAAATAAATAAATAAAACTACTGTCATGGATCTGGTCAGCTGGACTTTCAACGCAATCAACAAAATCTTTTCAACAAAGCGACAGGGTCCTAGAGAGCCCTCATGCCCCGCTGAGACTCACGCGGCAGGATACGTCATGGATTTGGGAGCTGATGTGTCTGTCTCAGGAGGATGCTGACGATGTTATATAAAATTGGATTTACTGTATGAAAGCAGGGTTTCTGATCACTGGCATCGGTAGTTTCCAGTGTTATCGGCTATTAAGGAAGACGGTGGCAGCAGTTTCAGCAATGGCAAAACTGCCAAGTCCGTGTGAAGGTTTGGTTTGTGCTTCGAGTACTCAAAATCAGCTGGTTTATGAGAGAAACCATAAGATGGAAGCGATTTGTGAGAATCACAGGCCACCTGCAGCTTTGGGCTTGCCAGCATGTTGGAGACGACCTTGGACGAGCATCGTAGGCACAGGCTAGTAGAATACCCACCAATCTGGCAATTTTGGATCTTGAAAGTACCAGCAGGACTCAAGGCTGTGTGTGTGTGTGTGTGTGTGTGTGTGTGTGTGTGTGTGTGTGTGTGTGTGTGTGTGTGTGTGTGTGTGTGTGTGTGCGCGCCTTCAGTTTCCATTCAGTCAGAGAAAAGAGCTGGATTGCTGCCCTGTACCAACCACTTTGTACGGATTTACATAAAAATAGATGCGTTTCAGGTGGGACAAAATATCCCTCCTTTATCTAAATTTAATTAATAAAACCAGATATTGCAAGACACAAGCCACAACTTCAAAATATTCCTCATCAAGTAGTAGATTACAACTTCTGTTTTGTCATTATTGTAATCAACACTGTTACATGTAGGTGTAAGCGCTTATACTACCTAACCCTGTATAAACTGACTTAGGCTAGTTATATTAATTAGGTTTTTAAATGTGTTTTTTAATGAAATTACATCTACTATGGGTGTGGTACAAATTCATCCACACTAATGTTTAATGTTCAGGAGCTGCTATTGCTCACAATGAATCCAGAAATGGCATCCCCACCCATTAATTTAACTGTGAATTTTCTTAGTCTTCAAACTGTTCGACTGCCTTGGAAGGTGCTCCACATCAAATTTAATGATACCAATTGTTTGTCAGCTTGTCTGCCTGCATATATCAGTTTAGTTTTGAGGGAAGGTGTAAATGTAAAATGAGAATCTGCAGGAAGCAGAGACTTCAGTGCACTCGGATGGTGAAAACAGTTCTGTCGTGCCTAAACACCGGCGTGGATCCTGGGAAATCATGGAAGCAGACAACAAAGAGCAAACGGTTGACTCAATTCATGTTTTTAGGTATGAATCCAAGTAATTGGATCACCATTTGGAAACCGCAATCTCTGTAAGTAAAAAAAAAACAACAAAAAAAAACCTAAAGTTGCAGAAACATTTAAACATAAATATTTTATTTGAAATCCTTGACAAATGTGTGTAATTTACCAGTAAACAGTTTCCCTGCAAGCAGCCCAATTTTGAGATTATTAGTGCTGCTTGAGCTTGTTTATCCAGGCAGTCACTACACAAGAAGTAAAATGCATATGTGTGGGCGTGCGGGGGGAGTATTCAGCATGTTGACCACATCTGTTGGGTTTTTTTTGTTGGTTTTTACAACCAATATCAGATTTCTGCAGTGATGAATCTCCTCACAATGTTATTAGTTGCTTCAATATAATCAAGCTCTGCAGACAGTTACAGAGCAAAGACCTTGCTTATTAGTTCGTTCTGTAGCTTTCTTCTAATTGGCACAATTTGATGACACTATTTAAAAAAAGTTCCAACAATAGACCTGCAATCCATTTCCAAGTATGTAACATTTTACTTTTTGTGTGCTCTTATACTGTGGCCTAAAAATAAATCAATTCCCTTAAAAGCTTTTCTCCGGCACATGTTTTCTTGTTGTTGGAAGAAAGGAAAACCGTTATGAAACTGATGAAAAGCAGCTCATTAAGCCTTTCTCTGAAAAGCACAAAGTCTATGCTCGAATTTGATTATTATTCAGAGACAGAGAAAAAAAATTTAAAGCAACAACATTTGTTTTATGACATTGTTGTTTTCAACCAGGAGTCCCCACATCTTAGCAGGGCATCACATGCCTCATGGGGTGCGGGAGGGTTTAGTTGAGCAGAAGTAGCAGTCATTAGTTTTGTACAACATTAAAATAAATAAAAAAACAGTGATCATCATTGATCAAACACTGCTGTTACACCTTTGATGAGTGGTTGTGAATTTTATGGAAGTAAAAAAAAATAAAAAAATAAATTAATTAATTAAAAAAAGGAGAACTTTGAGACCTTACTGGACAGATGCAGCACATTAGTAAGACCTCATAAACCGAAAAATAAATATATAAATAAATAGCTGTAATTACAAGCTTATCGGAATTATGTAAAATTGGTAATTATTAGGATTACTTCATATGAACAGAGTCTAAAATATTATGATGAAAGGAAGCTAATGTCATAAGGACACAGGTCTGAAGAGCTTAAAAAAAAGATAAAATAAAAATATGACACACATAGTACAGGTAGATTGATGCTTTACTTATTGAAGTATTAGCATCAGACACATCACAAACAAGAGTAATATATTACAATTTGTTTAAGTAAATCATTAATTCAACTAACAAGAAGTGGTACGCTTATGTCCCCGTCGAGGTCTTGTGTTTTTTTTTAAGGGTCATTTCAGTTTATTTCTCTTTATGGTTATATTATTCTGTTTCTTGTGTTTTGACATCAGCCTGATTATGTTCTGTCAGTTCTCATCTCCACCCTCAGTCCACTCACACCTGTTCCACATTATTAATCCGTCAGGTGCTGCCACTTTTCACTCTTCTTCAGTCTGTATTTAAATTTCTGATCACCATTTCACAGTCACTTTATTGTCTTGACTCGCAGTCAGATGTCTTGGTCCCCATCTTGCTCCTCTCATGCTTCCCTGTGTTTTCCTTAGCCGTTCCCTGCTGCATTATGCAAGTGTGTTGCCCTCTCATTGGCCTTTATTTTTGTTTATTCAATAAAACAGTTCTTCCTTTTATTTACTTGAGCTTCACTGCGTTTGCTGTATCTTGGGTCCAATCCAAGACCTGACCGGCACAATCCCCCATTGCTGAGGGATTTGAATAGTGGACATTTATAATTTGAGATGAGTGTTCTGAACTGGAATTGAACAGAGAATGCACGTAAACATTAATGTTTTTGATACAAAATATTTAAGAGCGTAGGAGTTACACTGTATAAATTGTGTCAATACCCACATTCCTCAGAAGTTATTCTGATACATATACAAGTATTACCCACTTACACTAGGTAATGCTTTGCTCTTTTCCCAGATTGCGGTGTGTGACAGATCCTGGCGAATGGAGGGAGCAATTTTATTTACCGCCTGGCAAGGCTGGGTTTTTGAATTTTTGCACAACATGACTGGTAAAAATGGTGTATTAATATATTGCTGCTGGTGGAGGCCTGGGTCCAAGAACATGTCCACTCCAAGCACTTTGGTTGGCCTTGTAGCCGTTTTAAGTGCTCTTTAAATAAAATGGTATGGCAATCTGTAGAGAGAAGAGACATGGCTTTGCTATGAAGGTTTATTGTGGTAGTCACTAACTTCCACTGTCTGGAAAGGGAGAGGCTCCTTGAGAGTTGAGACTGATGTCATACACTTTGAGAGCTGCAGCAAAAGGAAATGATTATGCAGTGTGCTTTTCAGGCTTGTCCAAGGGCAACGTCCAGTAGAGCAGGCAGGGGTCAAGAGCCATAGGACAGAAGTCCAAAGACGCATCCAAAATGTGATCCATGAGGCATAGTCATGATAATAGTAAGCAGAGTCAGTACCGTGGTCAGAAAGCAGAACCCACATCAGGCAAGGGTCAGGCAAGGCGAGGAATCCAGAAAGAAGGTGTGGGGTCATGACAAGACAGGCAGATGAGACTATGGCATGGACATTGGACATCTACTATCACAGAGGGTTTGATAATCTGGCAAGAAGTGAGTGAGAACACGAGGTTTAAGTAGGGAGCATAACAGGTGCATGAGATCATGTTTCATTGCTGTGGAGGAGCAGAGTGGGTGAGGTGCAGGGTGACAAGAACAGAGCTTGAACTTGGGCATGAGAAAAAACAAAGTGTGAAAACAAACTCTGGCAAGGGGGACAGAAAATGTGACATCACCATATACAAAAAGGCAGAGCCAATGGTATCCTTGGCCACCCCACCAGTTCTCCTCAACCCAACCTGTGGTGGCCTTTTAGGGTATTGACATGGCCACCCAGTTTTTGAGAGGACATTTTCTTACATCCACATAGCACAAAAGGAAGTTGGTCTATTGCTTATTTTTGACGTTACTCTGCTCACAATGTTTACAGAGATGTAGCCGGGGCACCTCATATGGAAATAAGTCCATATACGGAAAACACTGACAGAGTGCAGCTGGCCCATCGTGAGGGCAGGTGCTTAGATTTAAGAGCAGGTAGATTGCTGAGGATCAAATCCCATGTTGATTTGATGTTGATCCTGGCAGAGGGTTAGATCCTCTTGGAGTGACGCATGAGGAGCGCGTGTTGACCTGTTTCATTTATCAGAAGGTTGGCCTGCTACCGTTTCAGTTATTATTTAAGACTATTTTCCAGATTTTGTTTGGGTAAAGGAAGGGGAAATCCTAGTATTCAGCCCTCTGGATTATTTTAAAGGGGACCTATACTGTACCTGGGTTCAAAGTGTTTTTCTTAGACTCGAGAGACTAGTAGAAGGGAATTAAATTTTTATTTTTTCTTGTTATGTTCACCAGGGCATTTATGCGAGTGGGTTTCTGTTGGGGAACACGAAGGTGTATTCATTTATTTTGCTCTTTATGTCTTCCTCAAGCAGTCCAAATTATTCAAATAGGTTTTAACTACATATCAGCTAAGAGGTTCTCAGTGCCAGCATAGCCCTGTGTTTTAGCTCTTTTTTAATCTTGTATAATATATTTAAGATCTTTTTGTGTGTACAATAGCCCTTAAACCAGGGTAATT
This sequence comes from Nematolebias whitei, assembly GCF_014905685.2. Classification (NCBI taxonomy): domain Eukaryota; kingdom Metazoa; phylum Chordata; class Actinopteri; order Cyprinodontiformes; family Rivulidae; genus Nematolebias; species Nematolebias whitei. Next base: position 9,565,424 of record NC_056510.1, on the reverse strand, counting down.
TGTGTACTCTTGTAACCCCCCAGTGTTTCACTGATAACAGACAAAAATAGCTGTCAAAAACAGTCCACATTGACAATCAGAAATATTCATAATTAATGAAGCCGATGGAAACTGTTGTTAGTGTGACTGAGATTTGAAATTTAGGGGTCACTGGTACCTTAACTCAAAAACCAGACAGCCTTGACTCCAACTGTGTAGACACAGAGGGGTGTGCATCTCATTGTCTCTTTTCTGTGTTGCAGAGATGCTTAATGTCTGCCATATTCAATACCTCATGTCTTCCTCAACCACACACACACACACACACACACACACACACACACACACACACACAC
>NC_056510.1:9547603-9565079 GCF_014905685.2 Nematolebias whitei | reverse complement strand
ACACACACACACACACACACACACACACACACACACACACACACACAGAACCAGCTTGAAGCACGCTACTCACACGGAAATAACATAAGCAACAGTTTCCACCAATAGTCAAAGAAGATTTAATACACTAAGTTAAAAAAAAATAATAAAAAAATAAAAAAAGGACTGATGGTACATGTCAGCACATGTGATGGAATAGTTACAACAAGGATTCTGAGGGGTCTGCTGGCCTTTGTCATCTTCTGTGTCAGATTTGATTAAAAGAGGCTTGTGATGGGTCGCAACAATGGTTTATGTCCAAAGTGTTACCAATGCCATTTGTCATGGTGGAACTGCAGATAGTGTAATATTATTGTGGAAGTCTTAGCTCAATTGTTGTTTTCGTAATGTTTAGGTTGTTTAAGGTAGGCTTCATTATAGTTTTTAATCATAATAATCATTGTCAACAGTATCTTAGCCTAATGCAATGGAGGCAGTATAAACATTCATCTGCAACCTCTTATCTGGACTGATCCTCAACGAGACGGTTGAGGACACATAAAGGGAGTCCAGCTACAGATGTGTAGTGGACTAGGCCTACGTCGAAACCCAGTCTAAGGTCAAAACTCTTGACCTTTAGAACCTTGTGGGACAGAAGCTGTCATTTCATGTATTTGAATCCATAAATACAGGTTCACCCATCCTGAGACTTTCTTTCTTGAAGATTCAAGTGAAAAGAACACTCTCTTTTTATTATCATTACTATCTTACAAATGTTGATAATCAAAGTGTCTTAGTTCAAACCATTTTAGATGTTGCAGTGAACTAATCAATTTTATTAACTGAGTAATGATTTTTATTCTCATGTTAAAAGCTGTTGCAGAGTAATTATGCATTTTTCTGAGTTCTGCTTTTGAATGAGCAAGTGTGTGCGTTTACAAGGTTACAGTCAAACGAAAAACAAGTTGTTATGTTAAAACTGTCATGTTTTAGAATCCTCTCAGACGTAAATAGAGATGTTTTGCACCTGTTTCTTAAAAACGCCAAAACAGAACCCTCTCGGTCTGTGAGAACATTTCTGAGCTGTCCCATAACAATTCTCGCTGTCTCTAACCTATTACGTCACAAAAACACACCCCTTCTGGTCGTTTCTGACCAATGAAAAATCCCAAAAAGTGAACCGGGAAAGAGTCTTTAAAATGTCAGTACTTCCTGGTCTACACAGACTCACGGACTCACAGGTACCCAGAGTGACTTACGACTCACGGAGTTACAGAGTTCACGGAGTTGGAGAGTTGTCAGACTTCTAGAGTTCTGGAGTTCTGATGGAGTGCTGTTGGAGTTCCTGACATGACAACAAAGCTCTTCCGAGTTCCATGGGATTATAACATTTTCCACTGAGGTGAATGTGTGTCGAACAGAGCCTCGCCACTACTTCTGACGGGCTACAGCCATTCTAAGGAGACGCTGCACCGGTAGCGTTAACGGAACACCATATCTGCTGATTATCATCAGAAAGGTAATGGGTCAAGTTTCCTACCAAGCGTACCGAGGCGAGCTGGGCTTCTGATGGAGAGTGCCGGTTCTGGTGACCATTCAATTTCCCTCAAACCCCATCCTTTACTCCCTCTAAACTTCTTTCCATCTTTAAACTTTCCTATGAAGTAGAAATTCTTCCAGATATTTAGAAATGTCTGTGTAAAATGCTCACCCACATTCATGTGGGCAAAAGATCATAGTTGTACAGTTTTATAAATGTCTGTGGTGCAGCAACGGTAAAATCATGGCCGTATGATTTTTCCTGATTGATTGCTTATGTTGTTATTTTCATAATTTGCCAAATTAATGTAAATGTTTGATGTTAAATTTGATTCTATAAATAAATGACCGCATTCATTTTGATGGGTCAAATTTAAATGACGTCTCACGTTTGCATTTCCTTAAATTCAACGCACGTTTTATTCAGTCCAGAAAAATGAGGAATCCGCGTTAAATGATGAATACATCCCAGCATCTGTTCATCTACAGATGTTATCCACCCATTGAGGAGGACTTCCTCTTTTACAGGATCCAAGTTGTGTTCATTTGTCACATGCAAGGTTAACTGTACAATGAAATGCTCAGGATGAGAAGAACTGATTTAACTCGCTAAGAAACAAAAATCAAACAAGAGATACTAAAGCATGCAATGCAGGTACAAAAATTTTAAAAAAGTACCAACAAGTAAAAAAAAAAAAAATCCTAAAGAGAAAATGGTAACATCCATCCATTATCTTTACCCGTTTATTCCATTTTGGGTCACGGGGGTCGCTGGTGCCCATGTCCAGCAATCACTGTGCGAGGGGCGGGGTACACCCTGGACGGGTCGCAAGTCCATCACAGGGCCACATAGAGACAAACGAGACAAACAACCATTCACTCTCTCACTCACACTTAGGGACAATTTAGAGTTACCAATCAGCCTAACATGCATGTTTTTGGTCTGTGGGAGGAAACCGGAGTACCCGGAGAAAACCCACGCATGCACGGAGAGAACATGCAAACTCCACCCAGAAGGCCCCTGGACCGGGGTTTGAACCAGGGACCTGTTCGCTGAGAGGCAGCAGCTCTACCAGTTGCGCCACCGTGCTGCCCAAAATGGTAACAACAATAACAAATTTTAATAGTGTAAGCAGGATGAATTTATATTAATAAGTATTTCAATGTAGTAATATAAGCTAAACACAAGCTATCCTTTGTTTTTATTGAAGGCTCACATTTAACGGAGTTCTCTTTGCTCTCGCCACTCACACAAACCACTTCAGTTTCTTCTTAAACTTGCATTAGGAAGGAGTCATCTCCAAAGGAGGACATGAACTCTACAGCTGAGTTCAGCATGTGTTGTGTGGGACAACCAGTGGACCTACAATAGGTCAGCAGAACAACATTTAACTAGAGGTCCCAGCATAGGAAACATTGACAGCCTGATTGAAACAGGAGGGGAATTTATAAAGTGGCTGGTCAGACCATTCTGAAACACAAAGGACGGGGGGGACAAATTAAATAGACAAAAACGCAAATGGTGTTGGCAACAAAACATAACTGATCACAGTAGTGCTGAAAAGTAGCTTAAGAAAGAAAAATATTTACAACATTTATTCAGACAAATATGTATTTTTTTTTTTGTTATTAATTTAATATATTTAACTTCTCCCTCTGCTGACACACAACATGGCACAGCCCATTTAGACTGATTACTAGATGTGATGCAGCTGGGCTGTTTACAGGGAGAGGACAGCTTCAGCAGCATCTCCACAGGAACTGACAACTCAAAGAAACAAAAGCTAAATAATTTCAGATGAAAGATAAACTGCAGCAAGCCTTGACAAAGGAAGTAAACTAAATGTGTGCATGTCAAATAATAAATAAACTATATCAAATGTTGCTAAAATGTGAAAATAAACTACATAAATGTAGAACTTCTCACTTACTGAACTTGTGTTTTCTAAACTTGTACGTATTTACAATCTGCAAAAAAACACAAAATGCCAAATTTATTACCTAAACTTTGTTTACTGTGTGGCTGCAGGTACTGCCTTCACATCAGAAAAGCAAAGATGAATGAGTTCTCTTCATTCTCTTCTTTGTTTCTACAGATGTAAAAACAATAACTGACAGTAGGCATGTTTTACAGTGGCTGCACCCTTAGACAGGTAGTGGCCAGAGCATTACTTTGTTTTCTCGAGATGTTGGAAGTTGGTAGTAAAATAAATTATAGTGCCAATCTAATATCTGAAATAGATTAAATCACATCTGATTGTAAACAACACAAAGTTTCCGATTTTATTTATATCACTGGGTAAAAAGAGAAATCACATTCCAATGTGCAAGCAAGCATGGAAGATTTGAATGTTTTTCTTCCAAACAGCCAGAGGGATTTTTATGGTATAAATAAAAGCATAAACATTTTAAAATGTATTTAGGCTACTGAAATGAGCCCAAAAATCTTGGTTGCTGTGATCAAATTACATCCAGTGTGTTTATGTTTATGCATGGCCTGCATTCGCCCGCTTGCGTGTGATTGTGTGCATCTATCTGTATTTCACAGCATGAAACGGGCTGGGAAGGGCTCAGGTGTGAGTGTGCGGACGTAATCAGACCTCCATTCCCTCAGCTGACAGCTCTTTTACTCTTTCTGTCTGAAGTCGGCGGATTCACGAGCAGCCAATATATTACTGTTGCCAGGCCACAGGGCCGTCTGAGGAGAGCTTCAGGTCTCCGTTCAGAGTCACTATGACTTGTCTAAAACAACATAAAACTTGCTTTTTGCTCGTTTTGTTTGTTTTTTATTCCCTCTTTTGGTTCAGTTTCTAAAATAAATCCTTCCCAACAAAGTTTCTTTTAATCTTGTTAAAATTAGCATTTTGTTGCTGTCATTTTAAAAACGTACAATACTTTTCACTATTTCACATTTTCTTAAATATAAATTAGCATGTCTTGCGACCTTTACATTGAAGCGACTTATTTATGCTTTTTCCCCCCATAATTAGAATCCAATTTTTGGCGGAGATTTGACAATTTCATTCATTCTGACATGGAAAATATTGAACACTAACATTTTCAGTTGCTAGAGAGCCTTTGACTAATATGGCAAGACAAGTGTCTCATTTATAGGTAAAAGTGCTTATTAATGAGACACTGGGCTTGCCATACCTGGCCACCTTCGTCTCGCTTCGGTCCTCCTGGAGCAAACGTCGAATCTGCTTCATTTTGCCACGCTGCCCAAGCAAAATCCAGCTGATTTGACCATTAAAGTGCAGTTATTAAGGACATTTTAACTGAGACACACCTTTACTATAATGTCGAGCAAACAAATAATTGTTTTTAGGTGTTATTCTTGTTAAATTTTGAAGAACTGCACAGCGAGTCCATCAGCGAGCTCCCGCTTCTGCAAATCAATTTTTGAAATGCAGCAGATTTAACCATCACAGTGCATTTATTAAGAAAAAGTTAAACTGAGACACACCTTTGCTATAATTTTGAGCAAATATATATATATATATATATATATATATAATTTTTTTAAGTGTTAAATTCTTGTTAAAGTCCTCCCGTGCATGCTCCCGCCACATCAGCGGTGATGCATAATAGATACGATTTATACGGCAAAGCGACATATTCATGTTTTTTGCCACTTTATTAAAAATATTTGGACTGATGCAACTTATACGGCGGTGCAATGTGTACTGTGGCAAATACGGTATTTGTGTAGGGTCAGTACCACTTTGAATATCTATTTTAAAATTCTGCTGTTAATTTCTATTTTGCATTAATAATCATTCAGCAGTGTCTTGTAAAACTATATTAAATGAATCACGTCAGATGTTACACTTTACTCTTCTTTACTCTTCCAACTGAAGCCCCCAGTATACTCCCGCGTACGTCCATACGCAGAGGTACGCACGTACGTATGCGGAAGTACGAGCGTACCCCTCAGGGCATGTCCGTACAAAGCTCAACTTTTATGGGGGCGTACGCGGTGTCGCACAATAAACTGCCCGACGACGGACTGTTTTGTATGCGACACCAATGTATTAAATTCCCCTTCTTCATCTCTGATCTGGCATTTTCTTTTTTTTTTTTGCCAAGAGGCAGAGATCTCTTCCTCCTCCGTTAATGCCATGACTGAAATGGTGACAATTGAAGGAATTTGTCATGAGCGAATTAAACTCAGGCCTAGCATGGCTGAGGGAGGGTTTGGAGATTTCCTGGTGGGCTGGCCTGATTTGTGGGCTGTAGAAAAAGTGCTCCATGTTTTTTTAATTAGTTATTTATTTTTTTAGATCTTTTTATTAACAACATATAAACACAGAACACCGCTGCAGCTGAGGCTGCCAGCGCTCGCTTTTTTCTTTTTTCCGACCTGTCAATCAATCCAGTAGGCGTGTCAGCAAATGACCAATCGGCGACCTCAATTTGTCCTGAAGGTGAACGCCCCTTGTCTGGGAAGCTGCTCTGCAGCTGCTCAGGGTGTACGCTGGAGTACGAAGTCTGAACCCTCTGCGTACAGTACACGCGTACGTACGCGGGAGTATACTGGCGGCTTTAGACAGGTAGCTAAGCTCAAATCAGTGTTGTCCAAGCCCGACCTTGAGAAACTAGTCCATGCCTTTGTCATGACCCGATTGGACTATTGCAATGCACTCTATGCTGGGGTCAGCCAGGCCTCCATCTCACGTCTTCAGCTCGTCCAGAATGCTGCTGCTCGGCTTTTAACCGGAACTCGTAGGTCTGAACATATTACACCAGTTCTGTCCTCCCTTCACTGGCTCCCTGTTTGTACTAGGTGAGGTTCACACAGCATGTGGGCGTGGACTAAAGTTTTTCAGTGCTGCGTGTGAAGGGATAAACCCACTAGCGATAGTCTTAAAGGGCTGTGCCTATACTCATAGAATCTGGGGTTACAGTATGTAACCAACATTTTAAATGCTTTTTATTAATTATTCTGTTATTATTATTAGTGTATTGTATTTTGTATTTTTTTCTCTCTTTGATTTTACTCCCATTGATGTTGTTGTTAAGCACTTTGATAACAGGTTCTGTTTTAAATGTGCTCTATAAATAAAGTTGACTTGACTTGACATCTTGTTGGACAAACAGCGGATTGCTAACCTCTAAGACATCCAAGTAAGTCTTGAGAAGTGAGCTCATAAGTTAGAGTTTCACTACTGAAAACTGGTTCACTGTGTTCCCCTAATTCTAAATAAAACCAAATGAATTATTAACTTAGGAACCAGTGACATAAATTCTGTGGGTTGTCAAGTACAAACATGGTGCTCTGCAAAATGGTTGCCTCACTCAAAAAATGTTTTATAATAAATTATAGAATCTTCACGTTGGTACAGATATTCATAAATTCACTTAGGAAATCTGATAGTTCTCTTTCCCAACGCTATAAACGAAACCAATGATTTGTCCTAATTTGATTCCAAACCCCCAAAATATCCTGTATTTTGCTTGTATCTGCCTTACTGTCGTAAACTGCTTTAATTACAAGAAGAAAATCCACCATATAAACTGGATTTTACATTTTGAATTGTCCTCTCTGCCGTGAGATCGGGTAGGCGCACGTGGCGTCATTGTGTTGTGTTGCCGCTGCAACGTCATCACGTCGTGCTGCCGCTGCAGGCAAAAACAGCGCCTTTTACAGGATATCGGCGAGTTATTTTAATTGGAACGGCCGATGTCCGATATTGAAGTTTAATGTTAATATCGGCTGATACCGATACCATGTCGATAATATCGTGCATCCATAATTATTATTATTATTATTATTATTATCTTACTAATCAGGAATGTTTTTAGTTCGGCTCATCTAAAAGAAAAGTTTTCCTTCAATATTTCTTAAAGTTGTTTTTTTAACACGTTTATTTGAGCCAGTAAATGGCAGTCACCATGGATATTTAGTTTTAGGGTATATTGCTTTAAAGTCTTAAAAAAACTTTGTCCTTCCAGTTATGTGCCAATGAGCCCAACTCAGTGAAACACTTGTGGGAAAGTTCACATCCACATGTCTGTCAGCACTCTCTGTCATCATTTAGATAAATGGTGCTCCATTTCTCCTGCAGAGTTCTGAAAACCTGCAGAAACAAAGCCAAGGCACGCTCAAGCTGCTCTGGCAACACCTGACTGTACTTCATGCCAGTTTTTTTTTTTCTCTAATTTATCACCAAACAGTTTATATTACTTTGTATTTAAGTTAATAAGGTTGTTTTCCTTATTAATACATGCAGTGCTGTAACATTGATTTTAAAGCTTGGGAAGCAGAGGTGTGCTGCCTGAAACCTCAGTTATATGGTTTTGTTTAAATGTCTAATTATCTTTGAAGTCACACTACTTGGAAACTTGCCATTGAAATATGATTTTTGTATCATTTTGTTTGAGCTTGAAAGTATGTAATGATTATTTTAAATATAATATTTTAGGCACTCTGAGAAAAATACCCAAACAGCATAAATAAAAACACCTTTGAGGCTGCGACGAAGACTGAGTCAGCAGCCTGTAGTTTAATCCCATCTGATAAAAAATATTACAGCAAAGTTCTTTGTTACTGCCTGGATTTAATTTAAATGTACTCCAGTCAGGTGAAAATCTTACCTTTTGAGGCAGGATTATGGACTTTCGAGCTGGATTTGCAGGAAAATAATGGCCAGAGAACTCTGTCTGAATTTCAGCTGAATATATTTTTCTTTCGGCTGCTCCCTTCTTCAGGGATCGTCGCACAAAGACTTTGCAAATGTTTTTACTTCGGATGTCCTTCCTGACACAACCGCAGACCACCAAGCTACCACAGCCCTCTGTGTGGAGCAGAGAGCTGCCATATAGGGCACCTAGGGCAGCAGATGGTGGGGGTTAAGGGCCTTGCTCAAAGGCCCAGAGTGGGGCAAATGAGGTGGAGGCAGGTGTGGGTGTTTCATCGTTCCTTCCCACATATTTTGATGTTGTCGGCCCAGGGCGTTGAGCTGGCAAACTTCCGATCACAGGCCCACCATCTCTAACTTCTGCACCACCATGCACTTCGGTTACCGGTAGTTAATTAGTTTCATTGAGCATGAACTTCTTAAACAGCATTAAGAATATGGAGACTATTTGACACAGAATGACTGATCTGATCGGCCTTCTGGCACCAATGGAAGACTTTTTTTTAAAATTTCCCCATCCTCACACACCGTTACACTGAACATGTGTGTTTAAAATAACACCGTTTTTAAATCAGACATTTTACAAATTTTCTAATGGACCAAAAAAGTAAACCCTCCAACTTGTGGAGTATTAGTATTTGTTATGTTTCACAATAGACTATTTGACTCATGATGGCTCCTTCTAACTGGGATTAAATACAACAAATACATTGTATAATAAAGTATTTTAATGAATACCTCACATTAAACTCCATACTTGCTTTACTAGTTTCAATTAAAATTGTATTGCTCGTCAGAATACAAAACATTGTCATAAAACCGTAGTTGGAAAAAAAAAAAAAAACACTCAAGTGCAGGACTCAAAGCACAGGAGGCAGCTGAATCCTTAAGCAACTTCATGTCAACAAGTTTTACAAAAAGCACCACCGCAGCTGAAAATTTCAGAACAAAACAACTGACTTGACCTGTCATGGGGGTACACGCACATAAAGACATGGCAAAGAACACAAAGAAACCCAGGGGTTAATGTGCTGAGGGAGAAAGAAGTTCAATGGATCAAGGTTTGTGCTGTGTTTACAAGACTGGCACATGATTTTAAACAGTTTATATGAAAAAAAGAGAGGCAGGAGAGACAAGTCGAAGGGACTGTCAGTCTACAATGACAGATATTTAACATCACCAGGTGGGTGTAATTCCAGAAGATGCATTGCTCTGATAAACTGGTTACTCCTGGAAACAGAGGGTTTGGCATGAGGATTCAGGAGCGTAAGAGAGGAAGCTGCAGTGGAGCATACAGTTAGCCAAGTTGAATTCCTTCTTACGGGAATGTACGAAGACAGGAAATATTCCGCACAAACATCCAACTGTAGCTTGGTTCAATTCAATTTAATTCAGTTTATTTATATAGCGCCAAGTCACAGCAGAAGTCATCTCAGGACACTGAACAGAAACATGCAAATGCATAAAAAGTCATTTAATAATGTTATTTATCGAGGGAGCCAGCAGATTGCTTTGAGTCTCGATTTCATCATGGTCTCCCAACCTGAGCAAGCGCAAAAGCAACAGTGGAAAGAAGAAAAAAAAAAATCTCACGAAGAAGAAACCTCCAGCAGAACCAAGCGGCCATCTGCTTCATCCAACTGGGTTTGAGAACAGGAAGGAGGAACAGATACACAATGGCAGGTTCAGAATGGAGGAGAGCATGTTAAGATAAAAATCATTTCAAATGTAAAATATACATTTGTATGTATTTGTAACTATTCATTTGATGAAACAAGGTCAATATGTCCTCCAGTAGTCTAAGCCTATAGCAGCATAACAAGCCAACCCAAACTATAGGATTTATCAAAAAGAATAATCTTAATCCCAGTCTTAAAACTGGACAGTGTGTCAGCCTTACGGACATAAACTGGAAGTTGGTTCCACAAGAGAGGAGCCTGAGAACTGAAAACTCTGCCTCCCATTCTGCTTCTGGAAACTCTAGGAACCACAAGTAAGCCTGCAGTCTGAGCGAGTTCAGAGAATCAATCCAGTAATCTCAGGCACCAATGGAATACTTTCAATACATTATGTGCAATTTGCTCAAAAGCATTCACTGCAGTCAGCCGCAATCCAAAATGAAGCACATGTAATCCAATCCAGATGAAAATACAAAATAGTTCAGACCTTTCTTGTGAAATCACTGTAACTTTAGTAATGCACCTGTTAAACAAATAATATATTGTTAATATTTTTATTTCAGTGAATGAACCTTTGTAAGATATACAATACATTTGTGATTAAAAATAAAGGACAGCCTGTACTGAGCCCTGTTTACTTGAATTCTTCGGCATTCCTGTTGCTTAACACGTAAATTAAACTACAATTATTAGTGATTCACTAAAGCCACGATTCTTCCTGCTGGAGAATAAAGATGAGGCGTTTCATGCAGCAACATAAAAGCTGGCAGAGGCTAAGGGATCCAAAGAGAACAGATAAATCTGAAGGGAAAAAAAGAGATGATCACAGATGAGGAGGAGATGATGGATGGAGGTTGTGGCAGGACTTTTGTTGTGGCAGCCACACTCTCCATCAGACCATGGAAAGGCAACAGCAGAAAATAGAAAGACAGTTCTCATCTTGCCTTTTGTGACCCTGCATCCCACCAACTCCTTCTCCTCCTGGACCCTGGAAGGACAAAAGCTGAGAGAAATCATTTAAGGCGTGTAGACGGAGTGTAATAGTGTGTTTGATTTGAAAAGTGCAAAAATAAAATGACAGTCTTCTTGCCCGATATTTCATTTTGAGCACCAACATGTATTACATTTTAACAATGAGACACACGAGTAAGTGTTGAATTGGCAGGATCCATTTAGGTAATTGGATAATCACAGTGAACAGAGGCAGAGCACACTAAACCTCTATTCAGACAGCTAATGGGAAATGACTTTCAAAATAACATTTTTTACCAAGATAGCTGGTGGAAAAAGAATTCAGGCATGTGAGCGTTTATTTTGACAAATATTGTCAAGAATTGTCTTAAATATGATTTAGCGATGCAGAGCAGATTTCTTTCCCCAAAGCGTTGCCTTTTTATGTTGCGATTCGCTCTTCGCTGCAGCTGGAAAAACGAACAATCTAGACTCTGAGAAAACATTAAAGATCCAGCCCTCAGGACAAACCCGTGCTGGGCTCACATGTCAATCAAACCTCCCCCAGCGCACCTCACTGAAGGTTGATTCTCTGTTTGCAGATGACATCAGTGATAAAACAATCACCTATTTATCTCCAGTTTGTGCTAAAAATTACCATCAAGGCATGGTTTGCTGGATGTTGCTGCAACTATTGATCCTTGTCAAGATGAGACCGAGGAAAAGGCAAGGACAAACAAACAAAACAAAAAAAAAAACATATAGAAACTTTCTCTTAAATCTGATTTCAGATAATCCTATTCTTAAAGTATATTAGGACCATTTTTCACAACTTTACACAATTTTCCGAAATCCTCTGGGGCAGCATATTGGTCAAAATACAACAGGATTACAGTAACATTGCTCTCATATAGTCTATCTTTAGAGTTGATTTGTGAGGGAGAAAGGTGAGACACTTGACTTTACTCCCCTCTCGTGTGAGACATTTATTTGTTTAATATAACAACTCCAGATGAAATATATAGGTGAACAGATTTGTCTCACTATTTGGCAAGAAACTGGTCAGTTTCATATCTTTCTCACCCTTAATTAATGCATAGTAAACAATTATTAATGATTTATAAAGTGTTTATAGAGGAATTAATAACATACAAACTATTTATTAGCCATCTATAAGGGGAGCTTTATTGTAAAGTGGTACCCAAATTATAATCCCCAACTGTACTACAACAGATGCATCTAAAAATATTAGAATATTGTGAAAAAGTCCAATATTTTTTGTCAGTCATTTCAGAAAGCGAAACTCATATTACATAGATCCATTACACACATTGAAATATTTCAAGCCTTTATTGTAATTTTGATGATTATCGTTACATATAATGAAAAAGTAAAACTCTGTATCAGAAAATTGTAATATTTCATAGCCAGTTCCTGGTACCTTTGGCAGTGTGGGCAGGTGCCAAGTCCTGCTGGAAATTGAAATCAGCATCTCCATAAAGCTCGTCAGCCGAAGGAAGTGCTCTAAAACGTCCTGGTAGATGTTACATTGACTTTTTTTTTTTTTTTTTATGTATTTCAGTATTTTTTGTCTAGTTTAGTTATGTTGCTTTCTAGATTTTTCACACAGCTTCCTTCAGACCTCTGATTACTTGACCTGGTTTATGATTACCGTATTTGTCGCCGTATAAGTCACATCTATTATGCATCACCACTGACCACCCGGAAACATGGGCCGGTGTTGTGCCAAAAATTGATTGGCTGCCTAATGGCGGCTGTGGGAGCGTGCACAGGAGGACTTTAACAAGAATTTAACAAGATTGACTTAAAAATAATTATTTGTTTGCTCGAAATTATACCAAAGGAGTGTCTCGGTTTTACTTTTCCTTAAAAAATGCACTTTGATGGTCAAATCAGCTGCATTTCACCTGGGCGTCGCAGCAAAATGCAGCTGATTTTACGCTTGCTCAAAGAGTTCTGGAGCGAGACGAAGGTGGTTTAGTATGGCAAGCAAAGTGTCTCATTAATATCCACTTTTACCTATTAATGAGACCCTTGGCTAACCATATTACTCGAGCGCCTTCTAGCAGCTGAAAATAGTAGTGTTCAATATTTTCCCTGACAGAATGAATACAGTTGTCAGCTCTCAGCCAAAAATTGGGTTATAAAAAAAAAACAAAAACAACATAAATAAGTCGCAGGGCATGCTAATTTATGCAAAAAGATGTGCCTTATAGAGCGAAAAGTACGGTATTTGGCAGCAGCTTCTCACCTGCTCTTAGGTGGGTAGATCAGTTGAGACAGATGTAGGAGAGGTGTTGGTAAATTCATTCAAGCAGCTTTCTTGTTTAGATGCTTGAAGCTAAAACCTGTTTTTTTTGTGGACTTCAGAGTTGTGAATATCAACTCCATGTGGTCTGCCAAATGGTCTCTAATAGTTCTTTTCCACCCTAGTGCACAACAAAAAGTGCAAACTAGAATTTAATGCTGTTAATTATTCCCAATGGCTCAATTTAAACAACTAAATCCAACGTTTCATCTCAGATGTTTTCAAAAGTAGATGAAGACATTTTAAAAATGTTACTGACCATTGGATTAGAATTTAACTTACCTTTGATTTGTTGTAAGAACATGGCTGGAATTACTTCTCCCCCCATCCCTACACCTCTTTTACCCCTTTCCCCCCACCTCAGGAGTCTTTTTGACCAAGAGGTTAAGGCATTGCATCAAAATCCAGCAGGGTTTTCCTACAGTTTTATATTCTGTTTGTATATTTGTGCACATTTGATAAAGTGGTTGCTTTTCATTTAAATGTTCAACAGTTTGATGCCCAGCCATGCTGAATGTTAAAATGGTGCAAGGGTTGGACAGGCTGCTTAACGCCCCCACTCCCCCACCTACTACATAGCCCAATATGCTTGTTCTATATTCATTTGAAAGTCACTAGACATGTTAACTCAATTACAAAATGTAAACATAATCTGATTTAAAATGCAATCTGACCAGTTTTCTCTCATAACACATCACAATATAACATTCAGATCGTACAATTTCCATTGTGTACGGATTTAATTCTGCCATTCATCACCATGAAAACTCCCAACGTTGCCAAGTCTGTACTCATTTGAATCACATCGGGTAGGTTGGACCCTCCTTTGCTCTTGCAGCAGACGTGTAGCTCCTCACCTCCAAGGAGAAACGTGGCCACGATCCAACCAGTGCAGTTTGTTTAAGCTCCTTGAATTGTTCTCCCTCACTCAGTTTTTACTTTTCTCTTAGCCTACCCCCACACTTGAGTTTGCACTGTGGGTAATGTGTTGTTCAGTGCTCAAACTCCTGACCACATCATGCAAATACTGTTTTTATACATTGCTTATGCTTTACTGGCACAAAAATGCATCTTTGTTAAGCTGCCACTTGTTAATTCAGACGAAAGCAGAGGCAGTTTAGTGTGCACGTTCTTGCTAATTCAGCTTTGTGACTCCCTCTGTCGCCGAGTCATAGGCGTACTTGCAGTCAGTAAACTTTGACCCCCAAGTCTTTACTTTCAAGGATGATATTGATGCACAACAAAAGGTGCATCAAGGTGTGTGAAGGAGTCGTCGATGCACTGTGTGAGGCCTGACTCTGTGGTGTGTCTGTGCAGAATATAGCAGAAAGGGGAGGCCAAGGAGGCCTTGATCCCTGCACTGCTGTGGAAAACAGCTGGGTGTTAATTGAGAGGAGACCCTCCGAGGTACTGGGCCCAGCTGCTGCTGGGTTGCCGCAGGGTTCAGGGCTTTGCAAAATCCCAGAGTCCCAAGCCTGCTGTTCACTACTGTTCTCCACTGCACAGCGGCGAGGGTCAGTCAAGAGCTGCTTGAGCTTTACAATGAAACAGTAAAATCCCATCTACAACAAAAACGGTTGAATTGGTGAAAAAAAAAAAAAGTTTTAAATAGTTTTTATGGATTTGAATTAGTTTTTATTGATCTATTATATTTATGATCCTGGATTCTTGGTGTTTTGCTTGATAGAGTTATGCGTTAAGTTTATTTTATTTTTTCATGTTGCTGTCCTTTGTGGGCTTTTAATTTTAGTTGATCTCTTGTGACAACTTATCAGTTTATTTTTTGGTTTTGGGCGATTTATTTTGTTGTATTCTAATTTTTCCTGTGATGTTTATTTTCTGTAGTTTATTTGTCTTAAGTTATGATAGTTATTTGACTCATTGTGTTTTTAGCCATTCTCAGTATTTTACCTGAGGCAGCCTTCACTCTCAGGCGGTCACTCATCCACTTACACATGTTGTCATTTAGCTCGACTCCACTCTGTTCATCCATCCCAGTCCATTTATTCTCCCTGTCTTCATTCTTTTGCAGTCTGCTATTATGAGCTTTGTGCCCTGTCTAATTATCATCCATGGCTCCTTGAGTTTTGCTATTTTGTATTTCTTTGCCGCCATGCCAGCTCTTTTGTTTTGTATTAAGTACACCTTTTTTTTTTTTATTACTTGTATTGATCTGCATTCCTCTCATTTTAACCCAACAAAATCATTCGACTCTCATCTCCTAGACATATATGAACAAAAATTATTTCATTATAAACTTGTCCTCTTGCTCAATATACACATATTACACAGGCACTGCAGAACTGCAGAAGTTGGTTTAAATAGAGGATTTTAAACTGAATGTAAAGCTAAAAAAGAATAAAATAAAAAAACTGTCTGAGGTGAACATAATGGTTGAGTCCTTTCAAACACAACAAAATCCCTTGTATTTCTAATGAATAAGAAATAGATAAAAATAAAGAAAATGCACAAAATGTATTTTTTGTTTTGTTTTGTTTGGGGAAAAGAAATCCTTCTATCTAATCGTTCCACAATAATTATAATTAAAGAAATAAAAGCAGAATACAAATTATAATTGACAGATGATTGAAGTCTGTTCTCATAGAAATAAAGGAATAGCTTCACCCATGCCCATTACATCCAGTTTCTCAGATTTAATAGTACTACTGAAAAGACAATGAAATAAATCCTACAATAAAATCCACCACTTAGCACTTTAACCCTGCTGTCATTGATGTTGTTCCCTCCGTCTTGTGCTACATTCATTGTAACACACCAGATATGGTTAATTAGGGGCATCTTATGTCGACTCGCCTTTCTTGCCCTTATAGATTAGTTGGATTTTACTACTGATTGCCCTGGTTTGTGGTTATGCATACATGATTATAACCAGTTCTTGTTCTACGTTCTACTTGATAAAATGAGTCCCTGAATAAAAACATTTTCAGCTACAGTCACAGTGCTAATCTAGAAAAGCAATATGCCGATGTCTCCAGTCACCGATTGATTTTAATCATGAATGTTTGTAGTTTTTGAGACAAGTTTTTCCAAGTGTTGCTCTGAAATCAATTTCATGTTGAACTTAATGCTTTTGGTGTAAGATATTCAAGTGAGTAAGAGTTACTTTTTAAAGTTTATTTTGTGATTATCCAAGGCAACGCAGAGTGACGAATTCTGGCGAGTGGTGGGAGCAATTTTATTTATGATCCGGCACAAAGACGGAGCCAGGGGGTGGCCACTGGTAGCCTTGGCCACCAAAGATACATTTTCAGCCACCCCAAGTGTCACTCCAGTCATAAAAAAAAAAATATATATATATATATATATATATATAACCAATATTAAAAATAAAACTAGAAAGCCCAGTTTCCTCAAATGCTTGGAGTGGTCAGTTTACAATAATATACAGGGCAGCAGCCATCTTGGATTTTGAGTTGGCAGCTCATTTTTTTTTTTATAGGGACCTTACTTATTCCTAGCTGCAGCAACACACCAAAAGCAGAAGTCAGTGACTCACTTATTTTTCAAGTTATCCTACCAACAACAGATGGATGTACAGAAGTTTTTTTTTCAATTCCTCTAGTTCTCCCTCTTCTCTCCACAATGGGGGACAAAATAAACGGTTAGGGTGTACAGATATATGGACATGGACACAAACTTTATTTTAAATTGTTCCCTAATAAATAGTTAAGTCACACTTTGAAGCAATCTACATACAAAAGCCACAGAAAAGCTATTAATCAATATAAAAGTAATTCATATTTAGAAATTTAAATCAATGACCTTGCGATGGCTGCCTGGTGCTTCAAAAAAACAAGCTGGAAGAGTCCATCCACAAGAGTCTGCAGAGCTGACATCAGTTTTTGCATCTAAATTACTCTAGTGGTTCTCTTCAAGTGAAGATCCACTGTGCATTTGTGAAAGCTGGAACACCAAACTCCTTCCATTTGATGCAGTATGAACCCGAACAATGGGTGTAACTCAATGTCATCTATAGTACCCACAAAGTTAAAACACACACCACCGAAATTGATTCAATGCACTATATTTTGTCCAATCGTGGTCCTGGAGGACCACTATACTGCATGTTTTACTTGTTTCCCAACTTCAACACACCAGATTGAAAGGTTGAATTACATCCTCATGTTCTGCAGAAGGCTGTTAATCACCCATTGATCCAAATCAGGTGTGGTGGAGCAGAGAAACATCTAAAATATGCAGGATAGTGGTCCTCTAGGACCAAGATTGGACACACCTGCACTAGAAGATAAGATACTTTCTATTATCATTTGTGTCTATGGCTGATGTGCTTTCAAGCTGATTTACTATATATATATATATATATATATATATATATA
>NC_056510.1:9516058-9547203 GCF_014905685.2 Nematolebias whitei | reverse complement strand
GGGGGGGAAGACCTCTGAGGATCAGGCTTGTTCCAGCTCATCAGAAGTGGGCTCCATGCCCAGGGTTTTTTATCACATTCCTAAAAAATGTTTGTAAGCAGTTTTTTTTAATGCTTTGTGGTGGACAACATTGTTCTGCTGTTGGAGGCTACTGCCATGGGAAAGCATGTTTAAATGTAATCTCTTCACATGGTATTCTTTTAAAAACAGGCACAATGTGCCTCACATGTCAAGGTCGATAGTGGATAGGATCCGAATGCAGACAAGCAAGGGGGAGCTTGAGTAAAACTAAATAGTTAATTTGACAACAAAACAAAACAAAAAGCCGACATGGCGGCAAAACTTACTGCTGAGAATAAACAATCACCAGCTCTTTAGTGCGAGTTTGCTCGTTGTGGCGAACCATGAAGAATGGAGAAACATTAAAATACTCACAAGTATTTTAACATTTTATAAAACAAAATAAAATGTGTTTTTTAAATAACCATTATAGACAGATTTTTCTTGTATGATGTAGAATCTGGCGAAACTTTAAATAAGTAACTTAAAGTACGAGTTTTAGAAAAACATCTTATGATAAATGCGTTGTCAATGCCGACACTTAACATGTTACTGTGTGCACAATCTGTGGTCCTTTAGAAAACCAAGGGAAGTCTGAAGAGTAAGCTTTCATAAAACCATCATTTAACAGTCGTATAAACTTTAATTTGAGCTACGAGAAACTGGAACTCTTCCATTGCAATAACTGAGGTTAAAATATAAAAAGTATCAAAGAAAAAAATAAACCAGCTACAGATTTTGGGGGAATCTTCAGTTGAATCAAACAGGTTCTTTCTTTGAATTCTGAAGTCGGTGATGATGACATTGGAGACGCCTCATATTTTAGCAGTTTTCTTAAACTTGCGGCCTAAGATATATATATATATATATATATTTAATAATTGTCATGAGGGGGCGGTGGGTCAGAAAAAATCCAAAAATAATTTGGATGGAGCCAACATTTGGAAACTGAAATTATGTTATCAAGGTAGAAGCAAGTTCACGTTTGACACACCCTGAAACCAACCTCCTCTTCTTCTTCTTTCAGCTTTTCCCTCTTCAAGGTTCTCTACAGCGAGTCATCCTCCTCCATCTCACTCTGTTCTCTGCATCCTCTGCCCTCACTCCAACTACCTCCATGTCTCTATCTGCATCCAAATGTTTCCTCGTTGATCTTCCTCTTTGTCTTTTTCCTGGCAGCTGCATTTCTAACATCCTTCTACCATTAAACCCACTGTCCCTCCTCTGGACATGTCCAAACCATCTCAGTCTGGCCTCTCTAACTTCATCTCCCAGTTGTTCAACATGTGCTGTACCGCTGATCTCATTCCTAATCTTATCCAACCTTGTGACTCCTAAGTCGAACCTCAACATCTTCATTTCTGCTACTTCCAGTTCTGTCTCCTGTCTTTTTGGCCTTGTCTCTGTCCCCAGACCATACAACATAGCTGGTCTCACTACTGTCTTGTAAACTTTTCCTTTGGCCTTTGCTGACACCCTTTTGTCACAAACCACTCCTGAAACTTTTCTCCATCCACGCCATTCTGCCTGGACTCTCGTTTTCACCTCTTTAACACAATCCCCATTTTCCTGGACAGTGGAGCCACAGGAGATGCACTGGCTTGTGCTCTCGAGCGGCTGGTTTAGACCCTGAAACCAACAAGGAATGTACAAAATATTAATACTTGTGAAAATAGAATATATACTCCATAAAATAAGTGATCCAGAAATACTCAAATATTGCAGTATTTATTTCTGACATGTTAAACATTTTATACTACTGCAGTGACTTTGGACTTCAGCAAAACTCACAATAAGTTCCATCTCCTTCTAGTTTTGTAACGCCTAATGAATTCTGCAAAAGGCAACAATATTATTATTTTTCTTCGCAAGTTTAAAGAACGTTCCCCTCATGATCACCCACTAAATTGGATCTTGCCTCTGGAATTTTAATGAGTCAGTTTGTTTGAGGTTTGTGAACAAGGCTATTGTGATGTAAATTTGCATCGCAACCGCTGCCCAAGACCAAAGAAAGTCTGAAATACCTGACATCAGATTTTCCCAATTAAAGTGCCAATGATTTGTTTATGGAATAATCCCACTACACTTGCCCACTTCAAACACTGTAATGATATCAAAACATGTGGAGCTTTGATATGCAAATGTTGGGTAAGAGGATATAAAACAGTCTGTTTTCCTACGGCTCGCCACATCAGACGGCGACAAAGATGCAGCTTAGTCCCATTTCTAACACAAAACACTCCATTAAAATCTATTTAAGCGCGGCTCTGCTGAACCCATTTGACAGCGCCTCCCACACTAGAACCAACAAAAGCTTTTAAATATCAGTCAGCACTGAGCTTTTTAGCATGTTTTTCTGCACGCATGCTTTCCCTCGGGTCATCAGTCGCGCAGACCTTTTGGGCCGCTCGCTCACTGTTTCAGATCTACCCTCAGTCTGTGTTTCTCTCATGAACTCTTAAGTAGATGGTAGAATTCAGACTCTTGTTGCCTTTCAAAAAATATGTGTTTGACTCCCCCCACCTGCCCCATTTGTCATCCAGCACTTAAAATGTTAGCACAAGAGTTGTCTTCTTAGAGTGTTGACATCTTTGTAACTTCTTGAGAAAATCACGAGTTGAATTAACATGGTCAGAGTTACAAAAACATGTTTTCAATTAAATTTAAAGTATTCTGAGTTTTTCCTATGGTGCTATGAGTAGAAATCCTGTTCTACCTGTTTTCTTTAGCTAATAAGCCCACCTGTTGGTGTCTTTGTCATCGTCAGGTCTTTTGTTCTTTCATCAAGTCACCTGGTCCTGTTTAGTTGTTGTGAACTGTATGAGCTTCTGTTTAGGTAATAAAGTTTTGGTTAGTTGGGATCTTTACCCAAACAAATCACAACTACTGCAACAAAAAGCGCTTGATGCACAGACATTTTTATAGGTTATAACAGAGGTCCCCAACACCCGAACCGGGACCGTCCGTGGGTAAATTGGTACCGCGCCACACAGAAAGAATACATAACATACATTATTTCCATTTTATTTAGTATCCGATTCTGAACGATGTTATATTTTGGAAAATTACCGGATTCTCTCGACCACATCTGTCGATGACTCACTCTTGACGCAGGTCAAGATGTTTGCCTCGGTCACATGACTACCATCTTAAAGGGGCTGCTCCCGCCGGTAACACATAATCCATTAGCGCTTTTAAAAGAGTTTGAGTGCTACTTCCCAAACACAAAAGACCCACGAACTGCCAAAGAATGGATCCGGGATCCATTCGTCAACAAACCGGAGGAATCCAGTGTGTCTATGCAAGAAGAAAATCAACTGTTGGAGATCGCATCTGATGGCGGCCTTAAAAGGATATTTGAGACAACAACTCTGCCGGTGTTCTGGATTAAAGCATGGTAGGATCCCCTGAGATCGGCACAACAGCACTGGAAACCCTCTTGCCCTTTCCGACATTGTATCTGTGTGAAGCAGGGTTTTCTGCAGTGACGGCAACCAAATTAAAATTACGGAGCAGACTGGACATAAGCAACACACTTCGGGTGTCATTGTCTCCCAATGCCCCTAGATGGGACTGTATCGTTGCAGAGAAACCAGCTCAGGGCTCCCACTGATTTGGCGTTATGGTGAGTTGTCTTTTTCATGTACTTTTATATTTGTTTTTGTGTTGAATCTTAGGTTGAAGTCATTTTTAACATGTAATATTATGACCAGACAGAGTGGGGCTGAGAGGCCGTTACTCATGTTACGATTTTGGCGCGATGTTACGAGGGCGCTGCCAATAATGTTGCATACACAGTGGATTCACGTTTATTATATTTAGAAAATACCAGTTTCTATGCCGGTCATATCATTTTATTATGTTGTATGTATCCGCCACACCTTAAAGGCCAATCCATGAAAATACTGTCTGACATTAAACCAGTCCGTGGCACAAAAAATGTTGGGAACCGCTGGTTTAGAAGTTATTCTTTCTTGACTTTTTCCACCCTGGCTTCAGCATTCACTCTTTGATAAAGCCACTGAAGACCCACATCCTCCACATTTGGCTCATTCTACCTGATAAAACATTTATTTTAGCTCTAATGTCCCTGCAAAAGGTAATTTAGAAAGGCTTTTCCCTGCATTTGATATCCTTCTTTGTTTTTGACAATCTTTTGCAGTCTCCAAACTTTTCTATTTGTTTGTTTTATTTATCTATGCAGAGACAATGATTTCAATTTCAATTGTAGCTGTCAGGTTTGTGGACGAACTGGACCCACAATGCAGATGAAAAGTCAGTGTTACAAAATAAAACTTTTCTTTAATGGGAAATAAAAAGTTGGTGAAGCAGCAAACAAAATTTAACTCAGAAGAGGGAAAACCAAGTAATACAAACCAGATGTGGTATGGAAGGCAATAATGCACTGCTGAGGTGGTGGCGACAGACTAAACGTATAAGGCTAAGAATGATGAGGTATTAAAAACAGCTGAACTGATTCTAGACTGGGAACAGGTGAGAGTTGCAGACTGACTGGGAAAAATAGATGATACAGGGTACGGAGAAGGGACAAAAGTCTGAAATACAGACTGATCGAAATTGAATATCAGGAGTCACATAGAAACTGAAAAAAAATGCTTTAAACAAACTAACAAAAAGCACAGATCCTGACAGCAGCTTGTTTAAATGTGAATCTTTGGGCCATTTTTAGCTATTCTCTCTCACATTAAAAGACAGAGTTGAAATACATCCTGGCAGTTTCTCCTTCTAAATGCTTCTGTTTTGTTCAACTGAAGCTATTTGACTGTGTGTGGAAACAAAGACAGTAAAGTGTTTTTCTCTGTTATTGAAAAAAAGGAGCGCTTGTTGCTGCATTGTTTCGTTTCTGCCATGAATGCTCAGTATTTGTGTAGCCTTTCCGTGCTGGATGTTTTTGTGACAGAAGGTTTAAGAAAGGGGTTTGTATTTGGGGGAGGAAAAACTGCTCTGATTTTAATATTCAGTGAAGAGGTTGAGGGAGCTCTTGCTGGCAGACTAGAGCAACAGGCTCAGTGAGGAACAGGGTTGATCACAGAAAGCTGTAAAATTTCCACAGCAGGAAGGACTAATAGCTGCTTGGAGTTGGGACTTGTTTACTGCTGGCCATCGCTCACTCGCCGAGCACATTTCAGAGCAGAGTCGTACAATCTAACGAGTGGTTCAACCCAAGGTTCTGACAACTGCTCAACAACAAGCAAAGAAACGTGTATTTCTAATGCACTCATCTGTTTCATATTATCATTGTTTTCAAAGTTACATTTAGAACGTCATAACATCAAGTTTATGCTGTTTTTAATTAACTGACTGTAGTTTTTTTTATTTATTTTATCGCTGATAGTCAGGAATATAGAAACAGAACGTATTAAAGGTGTTGCGCATGTCAATAAAATAAAACCTTCAAGTTTTGCTAACTTTGCAGTTGATGGCGATTATTGTCAAACCAAAGTTTAAAATAAAATCACAAGCGCTTCAGGAAAAAAAAAAAAAAAGCTCAAACAAAGCAAAATTAGACTCTTGTCATTGTGTTCAGTTGTTTTTAAAGGATCCAGAGCTGAAGAAGCAGCGCACCATCCTTAACACAATTATTTCAACCGTTACACTAAACACCAGTCTTATTTGAGCAGCATCCTCATTTCTGCAAACAAAGCCCAATCAATGCCATCCCTCATGAACAAAACACAAACACTTTAGCTCCTCTGATTCAGGCAGAAACCACCAATCTGGAGGAACGTTCTGCTTTTATCCGGCTCAGAACCAAGGCCACAGAATCTGCAGAGCTGACATTCATCTCGGATGCTTCACATCGGCAGTAAACCGCTCCAAAGCCCAGACAGGGTCGTACAGACAAGTTGATTTATTAACCTAACAGTACTGCTGTGTCATTTTTTTACAGTGTGAACTTGTTCACATGATTATGCTGAGTCAAGTATCAGTTTTGGAGCAGTGATCGGTTGTAAGAATGCCCAACTGATGTGAAATATTTGACAAAAACCTTTCAGAAGGAGATGGAGAACATTACATTTGTCCAAGCGATCAAGAACTCAGACTGGAGATTTATTTTCTTCTGACAAGTCACAGTACCAACCTGCCAACATTCAGCACAGTAACAGTAAGAGATTACAGAGCTTGTAGTCTTTCAGAGACTGAAAGAGAGCAAGGGCTGCAGACTAATTAAATGCTGGAGACCTTTGGTGCGGCTGACCCGAAATCTAACATGAATAGAACTGCATGCTTGTGAGCAAAGCCCCAAATGGTTAGCCCGTGCAGACACAAACAACATGAGCTACTCTTCAGCTTTATTGCAAGAGTGTACCTTCAATCTGAGCAGTCCTAATCTTAAAATAAACTTGTGTCATATTGAGTTGTATTAATTAAATAGATTGCAATCATTAGTTGATATTTGATCATTTCGAAGCAAATGTGAATATTTAAAAAAAATAATAAGATGCAACAACTTGTTCATGCCTGAAAACAGTAAATGTGGGGGAGTCTGGGTCTGAGAGCCGCCCACGGCCGCAGTGACAGCTCAGGATTGGTTTGACAGTAAAGGTTACTTCTGCATTGCTTTGAGTCATACAGTGAAACCATGGTGTGTGGGTGAGAGACGCATCTGTTATTGATTATGAAAAAAACTGATGTGTCTCATCCCTGATCGTAACAATGGCCATTTATCTTCAAAATACTTCATTTTATTTTGAGCGAATGACATTGGGGGAGTGGTGGCGCGGAGGTTAAAGAAGATGGGCCTGTGATCAGGAAGTTGCCGGTTCAACTCCCAGAACTGACAACATCAAAATGTGGGTAGAAAAGGTGAAACACCCACACCTGTCTCCACCCTCATTCGCCCCACTCTGGGCCCTTGATAAAGACCATTAACCCCCACCATCTGCTCCCCTTGGCACCCTAGATGCAGCTTTCTGTTCCACACAGAGGGCTGTGGTAGCTCGGTGGTCTGTGGTTGCGTCAGGAAGGACATCTGCAGTGATTAGTTTGAGCTGGTTCCTGCCAGAACAGAATCCGGGAACTCTTATTTTGTCAGGGTGCATTCCAATAACTGTTTGCTTGGATCCAGTAACTCTCAGGCTTGCTAATAATAAAGTTATGAACAAATATGACTTCCTTGAATGAACAAACTTGGATATGTAAACTGAAAATAATTACATAAACACTAATTTTAAACACAACAGCCACTTACGAGCTGCTTCTTCAAGTAGCAATCTCCACCCCTAAAAGAGTGGTGGGGATGAGTGCCGAGCTAACCAGGCAGTCGTACATGGGCAGGAGCCCACAGGCAGCAAGTTTCACATGTGGAGTCGGACAACAACAAGCAGGGACAATGTCTGGCTCGGTTCAAAACCTGATTTGCTTGACGGTTCTTGACAAAAGCAGAGTATTTACAAAAATTGTAGATGTATAACAACTCGTTAAAATACACCACAATGCAGGAAATCACATCTATGTTATTCAACTTTTTCTGGAGGTGGACCCCCCACCTCCCTCGCTGGCCCACCTGCTTTTTTTTTGCGTTCCAGCATCGACTCAGTTTACAAATTAAGCCCTGGGCATTCGGTGTCAGAACAATTGCCAAGTCGTTGTTCGACTTAGGTCGCTGCGGTGACCCCTGAAGAAAGGAGCAGCCGAAAGAAGAACTTACAGTTAAAAGAAACAATTTGCAAGCATAATTTAATAATGCATTTTTTGATGTTACATAACACGCAGTAATTTATAATACAATAAAATAAATGCTCCAAAATACTAATTTGAATAACAAAAGAGAAACAGAATACAATTAACTCATCTTGTTAGCTGGCCCATCTTCAAGCCCTGGCAGATTATGCAAAAAGCTCACAAGCACAACCCTAACACCCATATAGTTGACAAATTGAAAAAGGAAATAAAATCATCCAGAGTAATCCCCCTGGGAGGAAACAAAGACACTAATCTGTTCCTCAAACCTGTTAATTGTTCATTTGATTACAGATGTGGGTAAAATCAAATAAGCTCTGCTCTCATTTGAAACAGTTTTACGCCCATCTGCAGACGAGTCGATACAAAAGGCTTAGAAATGCTTCGTATCCATTATATCTGAAAACAAACTCTTTATTTAGCTGACTACAGCCACCTTAATCAGATTTAACAGGTCAAATTTGGATCAACACAAAGTACCTTTCACAACAAGCTTTATTCTTTTTTTGCAAGATAAAAAAATGCTGTGAGAAAGTAGGAAACAATCTGTTTATTTCCCAAGTTTCTGTGATTAGCAACCTTTGAAGTGTGAGTCTTTATTAAATTGTCAGAATGGCACAGATCAGATTTTCTTATGGGGGGGCTCACCTGCACGTGTCTCAGTCCAAAATAAGAAAATTATAGGATGTGCTGATGTTTACCATTTTCTGTCTGCCATTAGATAGAATGGCAATAGATGGAAGGAAAACACATCTGTTTTATAAAAAATCGACTTGGAAAGACTTGGCAAAGTTTTTTTCATTTTTTTCATTATAAAATAATAATTTTACCCAGTATTGTAAGAAGGAAGGACATACTATAAAAACCATTTGATTGTGCAGAGCCTTCTTATTCTCTTTAAGGTGATCCTGCGGTGTCTGGCTTGGACACATTAGCAATTAATCATTTGGACCCAACAACTGCACAGTGGCATTTCTGTAAAAAAAAAAAAAAAAGAGTTTTGGCAGCATTTTGGATAAGATTAGGAATTAGATCATCAGAGGTACAAAACAGGTTGACCAAGTGGAAGATAAAGTTAGAGAGGCCAGACTGAGATGGTTTGGACATGTCCATAGGTGGGACAGTGGCTTTATTGGTAAAATGATGTTAGAAATGCAGCTGCCAGGAAAACGACAAAGATGAGATATATGGATGATGTTAGAGAGGACATGGAGTTAGTTGGAGTAAGAACAGCAGACACAGAGGACAGAGTGAGACGGAGGAGGAAGACTCACTGTGGAGGAGGGAAAAACTGAAAGTAGAAGAAACACTACTTTGATAATTGCACATGGTAATATAAAAGACTTAAAGCCATTGTAAGCATAGGTTTTATTGTATTTGAATATACTATCTATCATGAAAATACTCACTTTTCATAAAAAATTACAAGTACATTGGTATTTAAAGACCACTTGATGTTGTATTTCTGATCATCTGTGATGGATGAATGCAGGGTCTTAGTGTTAATGGAAAACTTCACTTAAATACATATCACACAGAGTTACCACAGTGATCTTTTAAAGTCACCCTCAGAATGACTCCTTGGCCTTTTTCTTTTCCAGCAGGCAAGATATGTGATTTAGTCAGCTATGAATAGAATGTGATAGGGATAAATTACATCATATAAATGATGTACTTAGCCTGGTGGCCTTGTCTGAGGTGACTTCTCATTTTACACAGTGCTTATGTTAAAGAAAACTGTGGTTTGGGAGACAAATGGAGTCCAAACCACAGAAAGAGATTGGTCTTTCAGCCACTTCATTGACCAGTGTCCTGCCTTACAGACTGCAGACTGCAGAAAAACTAAACAAAAGTAAACGTTAACAGTAAACTCAGTATTTCTTCTATTTGTCACAAGCATTTGCACAACATGAAAGGAATCCCTAAGAAAAAAAAAGTAATGTCTTGGGTTTTCTTTCAAAGCAGCAATAACATATTTTGCTTAGCTTAGCATTTGTTTTCATAGCTGATTGCCGCATACAATTCAAGAAAATAAAATTTACATAGGTTTCAATAAAACAATACAAAGTTGATACACTATAAAATAAAAAGTATAGAGTCAGAATAATGACTAGACTTGAACTATTGTTATCTTTTAGGTTTGATCCTGGATATTTTGGATAGAGATTTGACGCTCCCAATGGTACAAATCTTTTGAAAGTTGCACATAATGGAGCAGTATATTTTTTTTATAATACAATATTTTCTTCCTTGGGATTTCCTCAGGTTTTCAGATTTTGTTTTACATTTTACCACCTAAACAAAGGACAACGGGTAAATGGGAGGAGTGCAGTAGTTGTGTATGTGGAACATGAGCTCAGGCAGGAAACAATGTTCCCATTGTTGGTTGTATGTTCGACAAGTCATGCGGAACGTAATGACGTCATAACCGTTCAAAATAAAGTAACTCTTTGAATCAAAAAGATTTGACTCTTCAAAGAGCTATATATCTTATCTCCCATTTTAGATTTTGTTGAGCTTTGGTTAGGGATTCAACTTCTGCCCAGTTTCTTACTGTGGTGACATGAGTCGTGATGGTGACATTAAATGGTAAATGGCCTGTACTTATATAGTGCCTTTCTATCTTATCAAGCCAATCAAGGTGCTATACAACACATTGTGTCCTAATTTACCCATTCATACAGCACTCTACTAGATCTCTACAAAGGTAATTTAACAAATCATTCTAAAGAGACTAATCAGAGCTTTATCACATTCATATACTGATGGGACACACATCGGAGGCAGTAAGGGGTTCAGTGTCTTGCCCAGGGACACTTTGGCATGTGGCTGCTAGTGGATTCAAATCCCCAACTCTTGTATTGGAGGACGACTGATCTAACCACTCAGCCACAGACGCCTGAGAACATTAAGAGAGAACATCAAGCTACATTCTCATTGTGTATGTTTTTACTGCATATACATACATTAATAAAATGATACTATGATGTTCTTAACAGCCAATTGGTATCAATCCTTTATTTTACCATGATAAACTCATTGAGGTAAAACAAACAAAAAACTAATTTCCAACAGTGCCCTAATTGTGTGTGATTTAGGAAGTATAGCTTATTTTCTTTGCAATGAAAACGTGTCAGAACTATAAAAACAAAATAATTGAAATTTCCATGAACTTAATCCTGTGAAAATTCCTCTGAGCACCCATTTTCTGTAACTCCTGAGTCTTGTTCAGGACTACAGGGTGACTGGTGCCAATCCCACTTATCAGAGGTGAACATCCTGGTCAGGTTGCCAGTCTATTGCAGGGCCGCCACAGAGTTTCACAAGTATATTCACAAACACTGACATCCAAGGTCAATTTAGAATATCCGATCAACCTAACATGCGCGTTTTAAAAGCCTTTTTGGAAACTGCAGTACCGACAAAAACAGATTCCAAATCCAAGCAAGTGAAATGAGCTAGAGTGGCTCTGGTAAGCCTTAAATATACGGCAAGCTAGGAGTAGAGCTGCTAATCCCCAATGAAAAGCCTCAGCTGTGGTTTTGGCCATCTGATGATGCTTCCTGGATACCTGCGTGTTGAAGTTTTTTTAGGTACTTCTCACTGGGGAAGACACCGGAACAGATCCAGAACTCATTGGAGGGATCTTCTCTGTCCTGAGGATGCCTTGCCCCAGGAGGAACTTCAGAGTGTTGGTGGGAAAAGAGATGAATTGTGATGACATGCAACCCAACTTTGGATAAGTAGAATTAAATGATGGATGGGTGGAACTTGTTAGCAGCAACTTAATTCTGACAAACTGTGATAATAGGGTATTCAACCAGAAGTACGTCTTAACAGATGACTTCCAAATCAAAAAGTAGGTAATTACATCATTAGACAGCGACTGTAGTAATTATTGAACCAAACAGCACCCACAAAAACATTTCAATCTCCAGATGGGCATTTATTTTATTTTCCTGTCATTTTTTTTTATTTGTTTGTTCTTCAGTTTTTTGTTGTTTCAAGCCACATGCAGTAATTGAAAGTTGCTCACATCGTGCTGCATAGAAAACTGACTGCTCATTATGCCTTTCAAAATTGAGTTCAATTCTGTGTGATCTACTAATCTAATCTGTGCCTTCGCCCATCCACAGTCACTCTCTTTTCATTACCAAGAACAATGGGCTGATACTGCAGAATTCATTACATGCAATCAAAAGCAGATCCGTGGGGCCTATTTAATTCTCTTTCAATATTAACATTACCTCCATTATTAATACCCTTAAAAAGGAGGCTGCTTTGGCGTCGTGTGTTGCAAAATTGAAATAAAAATCTGTTCTTTTAGCAGGTGCTGTTTCCTCACTGGAGGCAATCAGCAGTTCTCCTGTTAGACTGAAACTTTAGATGAATGTCACAGATGACATTTTAAATATGGAAAAAGGAATTTGTAAGGTGTGACATTTGTATACTATATAATAATGAATTTATAAAGATTAATAAGAACCCAGATGAACATGTATGACTTGATTATGCAACATAATTTACTTATAGACCATCTGGCAGTTGTACAAACCCGCCATCACAATCCCGCTGTTTTTAACATAGCACAAGTCAATGAGCCAAATAATACTATGCAAATCTGTATGGTTTTATCAATAGGAGCAAACATAAATCAAAATATTGTACCCTTCAACTGAAACTTTAAATTCTCATGACTTGAGCTAAAAAAATGAGTAAAAACAGATTTCTTATTTTTTATCTTGATGCTTTATGGGGAATATATTAAATTATCTCATTGGTCTACAGAAGCAGTGTCCAATCCTGGTCCTGAAGAATCGCTATTCTCCAAATTTTAGAAGTTTATTTGCTTCACTACATCTGATTTAAACAACTGGGTCATCAATAGGCTTTGGCAGAACTTGATGACATGCTGAGGAGGTAATTTAACCATTGAATTAGGCATGTTGGATCAGATAAACAAGTAAAACAAGAAGGATAGTGGCTCAATGGGGTCCACTGTTCTAAAGTGTCACCCTTGGGTTTGTTTCAGCTTGTTCTGTCTTGTGACTCTACAAACTGGATGGTTGAGCATTGCTCTGCTCACAGGAAACTTGCATTGAACTCAGAACAATAGCAGTAGCAGTTACATGTCTTGTCGTGTGTCACACTCATAATGGTCCAACCGGATCACATTACATATTAGCAATTCTTATTAATAAAGAGTCCAATAGGTGGGGATGATATATCTTTGTAGTCCCTAAGGGAGAAAAAAAAAACACAGACAGATAAGAGCAAAACTTCTCATAGAATCACATTAAAACGAGATTCCTTGTTTGTGCTTTCTTCCTTGCCTGTTGTCTTTGGCGCCACTTCCTGAATGGGGATGTTGTCATTGCGTGTGTGCTTACACCAAGAAGCTGGCATTGCAGAACAGTGAGTGACAGCCGAACTGTTGGTGTAGGGTCATTTCAGGGATAAGTTTGAGTTATTTTTCCTCTTGGAGTTGTTTTCCTGTCTGTTTGCTGGAGTTTACAAAGTATTTACTGACACTTCTGTAAAATGCAGCTCAAGCGGGGATATGGGCTGCCAGGATTCATTTCGAGTATTCAGGCTTTTCTGGGAGGAACTTCTTTGTATCCATCAGCATACAGATCTGCTGTTAAAAACCCTCCATGCTGCTGTTTCTTTACATACCTTACCTAAATTAAATGGTTTAGAAGTCGATGTAAGTTTGGATATTGCAGGCTTGACTGGGAGACGTGTA
The DNA here is from genome assembly GCF_014905685.2 of Nematolebias whitei. Taxonomy (NCBI): domain Eukaryota; kingdom Metazoa; phylum Chordata; class Actinopteri; order Cyprinodontiformes; family Rivulidae; genus Nematolebias; species Nematolebias whitei. Next base: position 9,533,693 of record NC_056510.1, on the reverse strand, counting down.
GAAATAATCAGAGCTGTTCTGCAGACGTAGCAGGTAACAATTGCTGAGAAGAGCAAAAGTAGAACAAATATTCTTTATTACATGTAAAGTTGCACACTTATAACAACTCTGAATGGCCTCGCTCCTCCTTTTATAACAGAGTTGTTAAGTTTCCCCGCCCGCTCCAGGTCTCTGAGGTCAGACAGCTCCTGCTCTCTGTTCCAAGGACAACATCTAAACGCTGGGGTGACCGTGCCTTTTCTGTGGCCGCACCTCGACTATGGAATAAGCTTCTGCTTCATCTACTCAGATTACTGAACTTGGCTATTTTAAATCAAAGCTCAAGACTTTTTTATTCCAACAGGCGTTTAGTGCTTAAATATTGTGTTGACATTTCTGGTTTTCTGTTTTTGTTGTGTTTTTTTTTCTTTCTTGCTTGCTTTAAACTACTTTTAATTACTGTTTTGGTTAAGCACTTTGGTCGCTATCACTGTGGTTGTGTAAAGCGCTATAGAAATAAATAAATGAAATGAATGAAAAAAAAAAAAACTGTCATTTTCTGCCCATCGTGTTACATCTATAAGATGATCCCCCTTAAATATCATATACTAATACTACTTCTATACTGCTAAAAACTACTGAAAAACATTAAATATCTGGGGATGCCAAACCTTTTGAATCACAAAGCATTGGAAAGTCATTACTTTTGACTGTTTGATGACTTGAAGATAGAATCTCGCTGAGCTGTAACTGCTGAAGACAAGGTGGAAGCCCTAACTTTACAAAAAATGGTGATAAAATATGCAAATTGTTATTGTAGTAACACTATACTATACACTTGCATATGACACATAAATGCAACTTGAACTAGAGTCTGTGTTTGCAACCATCGAGCCATGTTACCACACACACTGAACGGACAGTTTTTGAAAACCTGTTGTCCAGCCTGTAAAAATGCATTCTTGGCTATACACATTATTTTCTTGTCCACATCGTACTCTGCACAACTCATTTTGTACACTCCTGGGCAGCAACCACGTTTAGGATTTAATCAGCTGAAGTGCACTTTAAAATCAAATGTTATTTTATTCAGGCAAACATGAACGTGTCCAAAATTCAAGCGCCAAGACTGCGTGCCTCTGCCACTCACACAAGGACATTGAGAACCACCATGGAAGATGCATCGTGTTTGTATTGACCACAGCATGACCCCGGTGAAAACTGAGACACGAGAGACCAAGCAGTATACAATGATAAGTGTTTATCTTACAAAGTGCAACAACTGGAACACAGGAGGGAGCTTTAGGAGAGGAAATATGGTGTTCAGTTCTACAAGAAGGATTAATAAGCATCATTATTAATCAATATTGTTTACATGTAGGACAGAAGGGACCAGGGAATTTCAGGATGGCGTAGCAGATCAAGAGATCGTGAGTGGCAGGACGGACTTCAAGGCTGGATGGTGAGGTGTTTAGACAGTACTTTTATCTTCGTAAGTTGTAGATGGTTGATCCAGAGCATGAACACAGGAAGACACAAAGGACTTGATGAGGCGAAGTCACGAGGACGTTCCACGGAGAGAGAAAATAGCTACAAGGGGCACAAGGAAAATAAAGGTTAGTACAATCGGACGTAAAACCAGATTGCACTAGGACCAGACAAAGTACCAAACTTGAACAATGTTCCAGCGTAGTCTAAGTGTGTATCCTAAAGCCTCCCTCAAGAATGGTGTTAGCTACCAGTAACTAGTCATATCTTACAGAGATATCACATTTAGTTTTACTTATACAAGAGAACTCCTTAATATATTTTTATGTAAAATGTTTTATGACTCAAACCATTTTAAGTGGTGCCATGTAGAAAAAAACAAACACATCATTTAGAGTAAAAACTACCTAACACACAAGAGGCTGGCAGCTAGAGAAATGAAATAATAGACGTATGTCAAATTTAAAAGTGGAATCAAAATGCGCTGCATGAATGTGTGGAAAAAAAAAAAAAAAAACTAAACTAAAAGATCTGAAGGATCAAAAAATCTAAACACGTAAATGAAAGACAAACAAACAGATGACAGACTGGAAAACTCAACCGGTAACTCGGGCGGGGACAACTGGCTGGGTAAACAGAGGAATCATCCAGAGACATAGGACTGTCTGCTCAGATGCTCACAAATAGCTTTAAGGACACATCTGAACACGGAAATAAAACAACAAAAGGAGTTAAATCTGAGAAAAATAAAATAAACCAAACAAAGACTGCCTTAGTAAATTAAGAAACAAAGAAATTAAACAAAAACTCAGAAGAACATTACAGACAAGGCACGTCCTTCATGAAATCTTGAAGTGAATGCACAATTATGGACATAATCACTCAAGAACAATGGGGTAGTTTGGTCATTTCAAAAGGATGTTCTGTCATATAATTATCAAGAATTAGTACTTTATTGGGCAGCATGTGGCGCAACTGGTATAGCTGTAGCTTCTCAGTGAGCAGGTCCCTGGTTCAAATCCTGGTCCGGAGGCCTTTCTGGGTGGAGTTTGCATGTTCTCTCTGTGCATGCTTAAGTTTTCTCCGGGTACTCCGATTTCCTCCCACAGACCAAAAAACTTGCATGTTAGGCTGATTGGTAACTAAATTGTCCCTAGGTGTGAGTGAGAGAGTGAATGGTTGTTTGTCTCGTATGTCTCTGTGTGGCTCTGATAGATCTGCAACCCGCCCAGGGTGTACCCCGCATCTCGCGCAGTGATTGCTGGACATGAGCACCAGTGACCACTGCGACCCTAAAAGGAAGAAGCAGGTAAAGATAATGGATGGATGGAAAATCAGAGTCTAAAACCGTCTCCAGATTTGTGGCAGGCTGCTCAAGACATGGCTCAAGAGAGCCAAAGTTCACAGAGGCATCAGCAGAGCTAGGTCTAAACACAATAACTGATTTTATATTTTATGGATTTTCTCATTTTTAGTTTCAAATACTGTTTAGCCTTGTTTTAGCTTTTAGCTACAGTTTTGCTAATTGTATCGTTTGTTGTCGTTATTTCAGCTGTAATCTACTGTTCGTTTTGTTATAGGCTACAGTTTTGCTATGCTAGCTTTCATGCTTTCTTTTATTTTGATCATTTTAAATCTAACAACTCACTCTCTGCTTATTTAAGCAATTCCAGTACTCGGCATTCACACTGCATTTGTTTAGTTTTACACACCAACCATGCAATTTAATTACATTTATTGAACATGTTGTGAGCTGTCGTGTCGTGCAGGTCGCATCTCGGACCCCAGGCCCACTTCCAGCTCAGGAGGCTTCCAGCTCGGACTCCCTCAGAAGTAGTAACTCACTCTATCTCAATAAATTAAGGAAACGTTAATTTAGTTTACAAATTAAATCAAGGCGGGAAAAGGTTAGTTACAGCGTTGACCTCCAAAACAATTTGATGCAAGATCTAGGACAGGAAGGGCTGGATGACATGTTGCCTTACAACTATACTGGGCCTAAGCTCCGCCTTCTTCCGGGAGTGCAGCCTATTAGGTGAATGAGGGGTGGACAGTGTGATCTCATTGGATCTTATGTGAGCTGAAGTGTCAGGAAAAATAACGGTGTGGAAAAGCGTCTCTGCGTGGTGTAGTGAGTCAATAAGGAAATGACAAATTAAAAAAAATCTATTCCTTGATGGGTACTGAATCCCTGGGAGACTATTTTTTAGAGTTGCTGGCCCTGTTTAAACTGGTCAGAGCTGGGTCATAATGTCATTACAATCCATCGCTGAGCAGCCCAAAGCCCAGGGTTAAAGTTTAGATAAATATATATTTATATCAAACATAAGAGCTTCTCTTGGGTTAATTCTCTGTGTGAAAGTTTTTTTTTTATTTTTTTTAACAACTCACAATTTATTACTTGACATTCTCCAAACTCTTCTGAATCACAAGGCACCACTTTTTTTTTCTTCTTCTCTGTTATACAGTTGGCAATTTAGAGGTTGACAATAAAATATAGGGATTATAGCTTTTTTTATCATTTGTTCTTAGCCATAAAACTAAAATAAAACCTATTATGTTTTCAGTGCAATCAGACAGTTTGACTGAATTAATTAGTTTCAAAGGACCAAAGTCAGAGAAGAACTGATTTTCTGATTGGACCAGCAACGTGCTTCTCTTCTGGGGTATCAGAGTTGATTAAATGTAATTTAAATTAATAAATTAAACCTTATGATGTGGTTGAAAAAAAGCCATGTGAGCTGGTTTAGGGTTTTTCTTTTTTAGGAAGAATTGTGGTTTTTGCACATAACTATTGTGCTTTAAGGGAAAGGACGACTCATTGCTATTTTCATGTGACCTAATAAATAAAAGCATTATTTTTCAGCAAATAAAGTACCCTAAATGCTGCACATCTGCAACAGTCCTGAATATTTATTTATTTATTTACATTTCTAGCCAGATATTCTTAACATATTTAAAAGTGCACTTTAGTAATACTGCTTCAGTCGATCTTAGGGGCTTTTAAGATATAATTGTATATTTCCCCCATTCATATCTTAAAAAAAAAATAAATACATGTGCATGTTTTGCTTCATTATCTCCCATTTAATACAGAGCACCATTATTTCCACTGACGACAAAGGAGGCGGAACAACAATTAACTTTGTCACATTTTCTTCAGTTCCACACATTTTATTAACACTTTGCCTTGCAACAAAAATCAAGTATGTATTTATGATGCAGGTTAATTTTATGTAAACAAAATGTATAACTAAGCAGTTAAAAATATATATTTTTAAGTTTTTCTAACTGAGAGTAAACGCACAACAAATTGCATGATGTCTTTTTTGAAACATTAGGGAACAATATTCAGATATGTCATTTTGGATTAAATATTTAACTTTTCAGAGAAATTTTCTCGTGATGTTACCATATGGCATGAGAACGCATACTTGTGTAATGTGGTTTACATAGTTTGATGGAAACAGTTAAAATGTTTATCATGATAAAATTTTAATTAAACTTCTGGCATCAAAGCCAGCGAGTGTTATGCATTTCTACTTTGTAAAATAAATTATGAAGCTTTGATTATATCAAGTATACAGTAAAAAATACTTGAAAACTGAAGCTTTTGAAGTAAGCAGAATGAGAAATACCAAAGTTCATGCTCATTAATCCAGGTATAAATCCAACAATGTTCAGTCAGGTCATCTGGATGGTTTATTTTGTTGCTGAGATGTTTCATCCTTCATCCGAAGGACAGAAGAAGAAATGTTCCTTTGCAAGTAAAACATCCTAAAACCAATACAATCGTTAATTTAAATGGACTCTATGAAGGCTTGCATTTCTATTTCGGCAGACTTCTAGGTGGGCATGGTCAAGTGCAATGAATCAAACGTCAAATTCAAGAGTCGCACTGTGTCGGGCCAGATGGACGGTTAATGAAACATTCACAGACAGGCTGTTCCATACAGAGAGGGAGCAAACGGTGGACAGACAGACATAATAAACAAACTAATACCTGATGTCTTGAAATGTGAATGAGAATGTCCTCTGATCCCTCATCGGCTCTCAGAACCAGGTCTAGGAGAGCTGCATCTTGCATTTCAGAACCTCAGGGCGGACACAGTTTATTATTCCAAACGGGGCTCTGACGCAGGTGATATGACTTTATAATGAAACTCCAGTAAGTGTGAAGTGATGAAAACGAAACAAATAAAACGCGCGACTGTCATGGTTGACCAAATCACAGATTTTAATTCATGATAGAAAACTGCTTCAGAGGAACGTTCCACTGCAACTGATAATATCCCCTGTTGTCACGAACGGTGGTAAATAAAGTAATTATCTTTGTCTCCGAGTGAATTCAAGCACGTCTGTTAGCAAAATATCTTGTAAACCACTAAATGTATTTTTATTTAAACTTGTAATTTATATATTCAGTTGTAGATACTTTATACATTGATTCCATTCTGTCAAGTCCAGAATTTAATTCAAAATCTTACTCTAACCTACAAAGTTATCAACAACTTAGCTCCATCTTATATTACAGGTCTTATTGTTCCATATTTTCCCAACAGAGCACTTTGCTCTCAGATTGAGAGGTTTAATTGTGGTTCCTAGAGTTTCCAAAAACAGAATGGGAGGTAAAGCTTTCAGTTGTCAGGCTTCTCTCTTGTGGAACCAACTTCCAGTTTCTGTCCATGAGGCTGACACCTTGTCCAGTTTGAAGACTGGGCTTAAGACTTTCCTTTTGATAAATCCTATAGTTAAGGTTGGCTTGTTTTCTTGAGCTGTCCCTTAGTTATGCTGCTATAGGCTTAGACTGCTAAAGGACAACTTGAACTAATTTCCCCAAATGAATACAAATGAATAGTTTGTATTTGTAATTATTTCTATTTTAACATGTTGTATGTCTTTTCTTTCCTCCTATAGAGGCGGCTGCTCACTTCCATTCGGTACTGGTCATTTTATACTGGCCATTCTGGAGCGGCCAGTCTGTGTCTGTTTCTCCTTCCTGTCCTCTCAAACCCAACCAGTCGAAGCAGATTCCCACTCATCCTGAGTCGGGTTCTGTTGGAGTTTTCTTCCTGTTAAAAGGGAGTTTTTCCTTTCCACTGTTGCCTTTGTGCTTGCTCAAAGGGAGACTGCAACAAAATGAAGACTCAACCCAATCTGCTGGCTTCCTTAGATAAATGACTTTACTAATTGATTATTTTTATGTATGTGAATGTTTCTGTTCAGGGCCCTGAGATGACTTCTGTTGTGACTTGGCACTATATAAATAAACTGAATTGAAATTAACTACATAGTCATAACAATTAAAAATGCCCACCGCAGCTAATATATTTTAGCAAACCCAAATTGGCAAAACTCATCCAATTTTTGAAAGGCTGAGCTAAACGTTGGCGTGTAAACAGTTGAGAGTCATCCCTGACACATCTTGTGCTCTGACAGATTGCATGAAATCTTTCTGGACTTACGTGTGCGAGCAGAAAGTGGTAAACATTCCTTCATGGAATACAAACTTTTAATAGATTTTCTGATTTTAGGACTTGTTAAACAAAGAGGAGGAAAATGATGTGTCTGTGTGGACCCTTTTGACTCTTGTGGGTGACAGCTATCTTGAGTTTGTTTGTGTGGAGTAGTAGATTGCAGCTTGAACGGCTGCTACGCTGATTATTTTCACACCTTGTCTCTTTTCTAAGAGATCATTTTTAACCTTGTCATTTGTTTCTCAATGTTTAACGAGAATATAATTACATTTTCGTGGCATAAAATAATAAAGAATACACCAGGAGCAAGGGCTGCCAATAAACTGGGAAGTTTCTCATTATAAAACAGAACTTATTATTACCAATACATAAATAAATTACAATATGGTGAGGAAAAACAAATATGACCCAAAAAAAAAAAAGATATTTTGGGTTCAATATCCATCTTTTATTTTGCTGAAAGTTCTCTGTGTTCAGAGACACCGACTTGAATTGATGTTTTAATTTGCTTCATTGGTCTTTAAACTAATATATATGATTCATTTGATAAATGACTCCGACGGAATGACTCTGTATTCTCAGACATTATGTCTAAAAAGAAAAACGACGTAATTTGCCCCGATTTCCTTAGGTGAGTACAAAACACAGTTTGGCAAGTGGAAAAAAACAAAAAAAAAAAAAAAAAAATATATATATATATATATATATATATATATATATAATCAGAAATCAGTTTGCTGATATTTGTGGCTTATGCCCCTATAAATGAAACTGGTTCAGGAAAAGGAGGGGAAAAAATGGCAGCCCTAAAATCTTTCTGGAACCATATGCACAAGTTAAATCCTCGACAAACAAACACGTAAACTAAAATATTTGTCAAAAAGTTGACAGAACCTGAGAGATGACTCATCTGTGGATTATTGCATCTACTGCATGTCAAGAATGACCTGTGGTTCAAACTCTCATGCTGTTGTTTTTGTCTAGCCCATAATAAAACATGATTCCTGAGATCATAACCTCCACCATGAAGAGCAGTTGACCAGTGATGGTTTGGTTCTGTTTAGCTGCAGGCAAATATAGTAATCTTGAACCAACATGAGTATCACTGTGTTTCAGTGTTGCGCTCTGTCATCTTGAACTTGTTTGGTATGTTCCATCTTTGTCCTGCAGCGAAACAGATAACTCCGAGCACACCTCAAGGCTTAAAAAAAAACTACTTGGCGAGAAGAAAACAATGTAAAGCAATGACCGACTCTGCAAATGTCTGCAAAATGCAACATGATTGTTTGTCTGAACAAGAAGGGGGAAACAATGGGGCACATTAACAAAGTCCATGCTCAATAATTCAGGTATATAATCCAACATTTTTCAGTCAGGTCATCTGGACAGTTTTTTTTTTTTTTTTTTTTTTTGGTGCTGAAACGTTTCGCCTTCAATCCAGAAGGCTTCATCAGTCAAGGAAACACACAACACAAGACTGATTCTTCCCCCAACAGCTTACTCCAAAGTGGAACAAACCAGTTATGTTGGTGCTAAGATGGTTTCAGTTTTGTGTTGTGTGTTTCCTTGCCTGATCCTTCCGGAACGAAGGCAAAATGTTTCAGCACAAAAAAAAAAAAAAAAAAAAGAAACTGTCCAGATGACCTGACAGAAAAAAATTGGATTGTATACCTGTATTATTGAGCATGGACTTTGTTGTTTTCAACCAGTTTGACACGACTGTCAACAAGGAAGAGGGCCAGCAATGGAGGATGGGGCGTGACAAAGAGACCATCTTAGCACCAACATAACTGGTTTGTTCCACTTTGGAGTAAGCTGTTGGGGGAAGAATCAGTTTTGTGTTGTGTGTTTCCTTGACTGATGAAGCCTTCCGGATCGAAGGCAAAACGTTTCAACACAAAAAAAAAAAAAAAAAAAAAAAAAAAAAGAAACTATCCAGATGACCTGATTGAAAAATATTGGAATGGGGCACAGTAGATGAAATCTGGATCCCGGACCTATTAGACCTATTGGAGGGGAGTGGTGGCGCAGAGGTTAGAGAGGTGGGCTTGTGATCCGAAGATCGCCGGTTCACGCCCCGGCCCCGACAACATCAAAATTGTGGGTGGGGTAGGTGAAACACACACACTTGCCCCCACCCTCATTCGCCCCACTCTGGGCCCATGAGCAAGGCCCTTAACCCCCACCATGTGCTCCCTAAAACAGGTCTCTCTTGAAAATGAGTTCTCGTGGCTCAATGAGACTAACCTGGATAAATAAAGGCTAAATGAAAAAAAAAATAAAAATTAGACCTTCATGTTTAAGTGGTCTTTTCATCTCTTCAGTTTTTATTTCTCGGTTTATACTCCACTTTGAAGACAAAAGTAATGTACTACTTGTCTTGGCCTTCCTTCCAGAGTTTTGAGTTAGATTGGGTGAAGAGGCCGAAGGTGAAGGTTAACTTCCTGAAACGTTTGCTTTAAATTGTGCCCTGAGATGACAACTGTTGTGACTTGGTGCTATATGAATAAATTGAATTGAACTGTTTTTAAATAACAAACTTTTTTTTTTTAATTTAAATATAAATTGCAATTTTTTTCATGTTGTTACCTTTGCAACAGAATTCTGAATGCTGTGAATGTTGTCTTTTGATATTGAATAAAGTGGTGTTTTTTATCAATAAAAGAAGATTTGTCAGCTTTCTTACATTTGCTTGTACTGTATCCCATTTTAATGTACGACGCTACAAGTAATTAAATTATATTTTTGACCTTCTATACTTTAAAACACATAGGAAAACAAAACAATTAGGAAGTAACTGGATACTGTTTATTCCAAGTGTTATTTTTCCATAAAAAAAAATAATATGATGTCATATTTAGCTCAGTTTACGATATATAATGCCAACATAAATCTGATCTTAACAGTAGCTCCTCACAAGTCCCCACCAAAATTACTTGACCAATGTAGCTGCTCATCTGAAGACACGGTGAAATTGCACAGTGTCTCTCTTAGATCCACTGTCTCAATGGAATATTTAAAACAAATGGAGTTAATTAGCAAATCATATTAAACAAACTGCAAATGTATTGTTTAATAAAACTTTTTTTTTAACTCTAACAGAAAACAATTTCTGCAGTCTCACCTTTTCTGCAAGTTTTGTATTCATACACCATTTAAATGACTCTGCCTCAAATTTTTTGCACACAGCACATCTTCAGAACAGCTGGAACTGAGTTAGATTCAGCACCACAAGGGGTAGAGTAATGCATATTGCTCCAGGCAAGCCACAGGTTTCTTGACAGTTATGAGGCTCTAATAGCCCATGTGCAGCATAGGAGGATGTTGACAATTCTAGAGGAAGAGACGGAAAGGGGCAGGGTAGGCTGAACACTGAGACAGGGGCAGAATAATGAGGGGGGAGACAGCAGGAGAGTCCATGATGGTGGCCTGCGCAAGACACTTTGAGGTAGTCAAATTTCTACTAAGTGGTTGGCGTAAACTTTTATTATCCCTCTTTGCAGATAGCTCTTGGTATCATGATAATAATTTCTCGACTAAATGCTGTGCATAATGTTATGGTTCACAGTTGGATGGAGAAAGTTGAGTAATTTATCTGTCAATACCCAGAACGTTCCTTAATACTCCAAATACATGAATTTCATGTTTATTGCAGACACACTTTTTTCTTTTTTAACATTCAATATGTAATGTTAATAAATACGAGAGAAAAACACTCTTGAGTTATATTTTAAAGTTCCTTATTTATATTTCAACATGTTTAAAAACGTAAATATTCACATTAGACAATATTCATGTTCAATAATCCATACAAAAAAAAAAAAATCCCTAAAATTTCAGTAAGGTCATCTGGATGGTTTCTTTTTTTGTTGTTGTTGAGACATTTTGTCCTTCATCCAAAGGACTTCATCAGTCCAGGAGCCACAACAAAATTGGTCCCACAAGAAGCACACTCACATTGTGGACCAACCAGTTTGCTGCAATAACATGGTTTCTGGAGCCTGCCCTCTCCCCCATCAACTCCTCTGAGGCAGCCATAGCCAAAGCGGTTCAAACATCAGATTTCAGTAATCCAGGTAGAAAATCCAGCAGTCAGTTCATCTGGACAATTTATTTTTTGTTGATATGTTTTATCCTTCATCCAAAGGACTTCATCAGACCACAGAGCCACAACAAACTGAGTCTCACAAGCAGAACACTCAGACAGTAGACCAACCAGTTTGCTGGTGATAAAATGATTTGAACCACTTGGCATGAACGTTGATGAACTTGGACTGATGAAGTCCTTTGGATGAAGGACAAAACGTCTCAACAAAAAGGAAACCGTCCAGATGACCTGACTGAACATTGTTGGATATTAGACGATGCTTATATGTTAATAGTTCAGAAAAAAAAGCCATTTTAGAATAAATTCAAATTATATTCAGGCCAATTTAATCCAAGGTTTAAATCTATTTGCATACAGTCATTTCAATCTAATTATAACGGCACAACCAGATTGAATAGATTCCACAATGCTAATTAGTCAAGTGGTGTTTATCTTAGGAAACTAGCTGATTGAATGTTCTTTTTGGTAAAATCTGAAAAATCCAATTCAAGCATGGATGAGAAGGTTTTTGGATAAACTTTTTGCTGTTGGAATCTTTCAGTTTTAGACTTTAAATTTTATATTCAAAGCCAAAACCAGGGTTAAAGATGTTTTCCCCTTACCAGAGTTCTTCAAACAAAATGGGACAACTAAGAAAATATAATAAGCTTAAAGTTCACAAAAAGTACGTGTCTAAAACTCTGAACTGAGAGTGAGCAAGTGCACCTCCCCCCACTGAGAGCAGCTAATTAGAATTTTGGAAGGGCTCTGTAATGTTTAAGACCCCACCACTAAGATCAGAAGCCCCATGCTGTCCTCGGATCAGATCCTGCTACTTTCTTCTCTCCCTGCATACTCATACTCTGCTTTTTCTGGCTGTGCCCTACAACTGAGACATGACTTTAGAGAGATGGATGAACAAGCATCCTGTATGAAAGATGTAGATGTGGAGTCATTGTATGTCTTGATAAAAACTAACTAGCATTAAGAGTAATTTGGTTTTCTTACACATAATGTATTGAAGCACTCTTATTAGTGTTTTGCCCATTATTGTTTTTTTTGTTTTTTTTATCACAAATTTTGGTTCCCATCTCTTTTTGCAGGTTGGCAAAATATGCATCAAAATGTACAATTTTTGTAGGTTGTTGCATGCTGCAAACAAGAAAAACAGCAAGAGAGTTTTTTTTTTGTTTGTTTGTTAGTCGCCCCCCCATCCCCCCCATAAATAACCATACAACTGAACAAATGCCAGTAATGTCCAAGCATTGCAAAATATTCATAAACGTCAAAAACTGCTTATGCTGATGAAGCTAATATCCACATTTTTGATTAAAGAAAGAAGTTCCTGTGTACAACTCCTCGTGCATTTCCTGCTACATGTCTGTATTTGTCAGTAGCGACACCTGTCATTTTGCAGCACGTCTGAAATGTCGAATTAACAGCAGCTCGGTTTGATTGACATCACAATTTGCTCGAGCCATGAGTCAGAACACGGTATACTCTTGCCTTTACTGTTTCCTTCAAATCCCCCTAGAGTGCAGAGTCAGCTCATACAAACTTCCATTGTAGCTCAGCTTAGAACTTTCTCTAAAAACTGAAAATAAAGTTGTTTTTTACATGCAATATATCTCATACATAAAATCAAATAGACAAATGAAACGTACAAGTTAAAAACGTACCATGCTTTTTAAAATAAAGGACTATTTTTCAGTAGTCCCTCGCTAATTTGCGGTTAAACTTTTGCGGACTCGCTCTTTCGCGGTTTTTCAAAGTAACAATGCACACGAGAAAAAAAATGTACACGAAACACAATTGTAAACGTTAAAATTACTCAAATTGGGACTGGATACTGTACAGTAAAAAGTGAACAAAAAAAAGCCTGTACATGCGACGCCATTTTGTAGTTTTCTTTCAATAAGCCTATACTGTATCGCCACTCAAAATGACTATATTTCTCAGAAGCCAACAGTGCTCCACCCAGAAGCCCTGTTGCCTTCTGCTGAAATACAGGGAAAGTTTTGATCCAATCCAAAAAGTTCAGTCCTTATTCATATAGTGACTTTGGCGACCAGCGGATGCAGATAGTCACATGGAACCAACCGGGAACTGGACCAGAACTGGACATCCAGACTCATCCATGAATCTTGAGTGCGGCCCGCCAGCCCATGAGGCCTTCTGAGTGGGAAAGGCGCTACCGGAGGTTAGGCATTTTCTCCAGAGCACACCAAGATTTTTTTTCATCTGGATTTGGACTCGGTCAGGACCATAGTGGTCATCTCAAGGTCCAGCTCCCTCCAAAAGTGTTTTTGTGCTCAAGGACTGCAGAGAGCCGAACCAGAACCATCAGGGTAGGTCTGCCAGATCATTACCGAGCCGCTGTTCCTGCAGAACTGGTGAGTAAAATTTTGCAGCACTGTACAGTGCATATACGTATGTTGTTAAAATTACGTAGGTTTAGGAGTTTAGAACATTGCAAGAATGTGGGAAAGCCTTAAAAACATAAAGATACTAAAATAAATATAATGTCCCAACTTCGCAGATTTGTACTTCCAGAACGTAACCCCTGTGATAAACGAAGGACTATAGACAAAGAAAACTTACATGTACGATGACCAGATGCCTTTGCTTTCTAAAGTAAAGGACTATTTTTTTTCAGTACAACTTTTAGTTTTTACAGTTTGCTTGAGGGAATATTTCTACTCCACCTTACTCTCTTTTGGAAGGAGCGAACAATTCCCCAAAGACCCATCTCTGCCCGATGCCCTCAACAAGTTCTATGCACGCTTTGAAGACCCGAACAGACCACCCAGCACCAGACTCACCTCACTACCTTATGAAGAGCATCTCAGCGTGACCTCAGCCAAAGTAAGGAGTACTCTCAGGAGAATTAATTTGCACAAGGCAACCGGCCCAGACAACATCCCTGGAAAAGTGTTGAAAGAATGTGCCAATCAGCTCTGCGAGGTGCTGGCAGACATCTTTAACACCTCACTTACCCTGGAGACAGTTCCCACCTGCCTGAAGACTGCCACCATCATCACAGTCCCAAAAAGCTCTACAGTGACTGGTCTGAATGACTATGGCCAGTGGCCCTCACCCCGATAGTTGCTAAATGCTTCGAAAAACTGGTCATGACTCGCATCAAAACAACCATCAACATCAACGAGGACCCTCATCAGTATTCATACCGTGAGAACCGATCAACAGAGGATGCCATCTCCTCTGTGGTCCACACTGCACTGAACCACCTGGAGCAGAAAAACTCTTACGTCCGTATGCTCTTTGTGGACTTCACATCTGCTTTCAACACCATGATCCCCCAAACCCTGATGGACAAACTATTCACACTAGGATTAAGCCCCTCCATTTGCAACAGGGTACTAGACTTCTTAACAATCAGACAACAGTCAGTGAGGATCCACAACTTCTCCTCCTCCACCATAACCCTCAGAACTGGCTCTCCTCAGGGATGTGTGTTGAGCTCCCTCTTGTTGACTCTGCTCACGTACTATTGTGCAGCTACCCATCCAGGCTGTCACATTGTAAAGTTTAAATGGTAAATGGACTGTACTTATATAGCACCTTTCTATCTTATTTCAAGATACTCAAAGCGTTATACACTACAATCTGTAACTCATTTACACATTCATACAGCACTCTACTAGATCTCTACAAAGCTAATTGAACAAATCATTCTAAAGAGACTAATCAGAGCTTTATCACATTCAAACACCGATGGGACACACATTGGAGGCTATGAGGGGTTCCGTGTCTTGCCCAAGGACACTTCGGCATGTGACTGCTGGTGGATTCGAACCCCCAACTCTTGCATTGGAGGACAACTGCTCTAACCACTCAGCCACAGCCGCCACAGTTTACAGATGATACAACGATGGTGGGATGCATCACAAACAACGATGAGTCCACCTACAGGCAAGAGGTGGAACACCTGGAGAGCTGGTGCAAAGAGAATAACCTTCACATCAATGTGAAGAAGACAAATGAGATGATTGTGGACTTCAGAAGGAACAAACACATCTACACCCCCCTAAACATAAAAGGATCTGCGGTGGAAGTGGTCTCCAGCTACAAGTACTTGGGTGTACACATGAATGACAACCTCAGCTGGAGCAACAACACCACCAGCCTGATCAAGAAAGCTCATCAGAGACTCTACTTCCTCAGGCGGCTGAGACAAGCTGGTCTGGAAAGCTCAGTCCTCACCTCCTTCTACAGGTGTGCAGTGGAGAGCATCCTGTGCTCCAGCATCAACGTGTGGCATGGAGACTGCACAGCTGCAGAAAGAAAAGTTTTGCAGAGAGTGGTGAAGGCTGCACAGAAGACTGTTGGAGTTAGTCTCCCAACCATCACAGACATCTACACCTCCAGATGCAGGAAGAGGGCCACCTGAATCATGAAGGACCCCACTCACCCAGCACACACACGTTTTGCTCCGCTCCCCTCAGGAAGGAGATTGAGGAGCATTAAGTGTAGAATCACTAGACTGAGGAACAGCTTCTACCCTGAGGCTGTTAGACTCATGAATCTCTAACCAGAATAATCACTGTGAAAAAAATCACATCATGCTGCTGCTGATCTCTTTCATTTTACTGCTGATCTGTTTCAATGTTGATGTGTTCGTGCGTGCTCATCTGCTTACACAGACTCATGTTCATGTTTGTGCTGATGTTCAACGTAATGTTTTTATTCTGTTAGTGCTTAGTGTATATTTAGTTGATGCTTTTCTTAGTTCATATGTTACCATTGCTTTTCTTTTACATTTTATTGTTGGGTGTAACTGGGACCCTGTGTACATAATATTGCTCCACCACATGTACCACATGAGGTGCGAATGACAATAATCGCTGACTCGCTGCTTGTTGTTTTAAAATAAAGAGCCATGGAGTGAGAGATACAGGTGAGCAGTTACCGTGGTTACCCCATTAAGCCAATGGCAGCGACTTGACAGTTTCTTTTGATTATGGATCTCTTTAGACTTTTATAGTTTAGATATGCAAAAATGTACATTTTATCATTTTATATTATTACAAAAGTAAATCACAGATTTGTGTCGCACTTTGGAGAAGAAATGTAAAAAAAGAAACAAAATAAGTCACAATTTTAGGGCTGTAGCTGTGTTGGCACCATTTAGCATTTCTTCAATATATATATATATATATTTGCCGTTGAAGTTTAACGTCACCTATTATGAAATCTTTTTTTCCAAATGACAGGCTATGCGCTAAGGTAAAATCTATTATTGTCACCCTCTTAAGTCCTAATGTATGCTAGCATAAAAGTGAAAAGGTCCTGTGAAAGGACCAAGTGACACCAAGGCCTTCTACTGTATGTTACCTTTTGGAACAATGGGTGCAATAATGAATTCATCCCAGACTCCATTTTATATCCATTAACAGAGTCCTTCCGTCGCCTGAGACTCCATATCAATTTATTGGATTGTTTAATGTAATCATGCATAATGCAGGAGGATTAATTGGAAATGGCTGCACCAAGAAGGAACATTAATGGCTACTAAGAATCAAAAGAGGATTTGTTAAATGGTCCTTCAGTCTTGAGGTACCAGTAAATTAGTTCAATGGTGGATAAGAGAGACATTTTGATAGGTACAGTACCTACTGGAAGATTAACCCCTGAGTACCGAGCCTCACTGGGGACTGTTAGTGTTAACGTGTGTTTCCTTTTTGTCACTTAGAGCTGAGTAGATATCAAGCTGTTATAGAAAGATGATAAACACTACAACTATAATAAAATCATCTTCAGCTCCTTAGGATGTTAATAGCATCAACTACAGAGCACTGGAGGTTAGACGTTTAAATAAAAATGATGACTTTAGTTTGATTTAATTGAAACTGCAGGGTGTAGTTTGAAAGAGGAGACAGTATTAAAAGCTGAAACAATAAAACTTTAATTTCTCTTAAAGTCAAAACTTTTAAGTTGAGTAAAAAGTAAAAGTCAAAGTTTTACTTTTTTTATTTTGCCCATCAGGGAGAATACCTGCAGCAGATGCCAGAGTGTATACAGTCTTATACATTCCCAAATGTATTAATATTTTACAGTGAACATACAAAATCAGATTGACTAGAACTAAACAGCATCTGGCTCAATAAAAACACGATCTAGCGTGTTCCAAAGTCACATAAAGTTTTAATATCCACATCTTTACAACCCCCCGCTCCATCATCATTTTAGTGGAAGGACTGGTTATCATTTATTTTAAACACAACATAGTTTAAATCAGGGCTAGTCAACTAACCTGCTCAAGGAGCCACAGTTACAGAAAGCCAAGAGCTCAGGTACCAGACATCCAGCATTTATTTTTATTAAGTAAGTTTGTTTTATGAGTTAAAATCTAGTTTTATTTACAAAAATGAATCCATTGATGGGCCGAATTGAGCACACCCATGGGCCTGATTTGGCTCCGAGGCCACCAGTTGATAAGGTCTGGTTTAGACTTTTGTTGAAGTTTTCTTTTAATTTTCTGTTTTAAAGAATTTCTAATCAGCATTGGCATTTAGTATGCAAGACTGTTCCACAGTGGGGTGATAAACCAACAAAACCTGTTGAGAATAAAGTATATATATAT
>NC_056510.1:9511301-9515658 GCF_014905685.2 Nematolebias whitei | reverse complement strand
ATGTATATATAGCTTTAGCTCTCAATAATTTAAATACACTTTCTGCAAAAGCTTAAGCTAAAACCTCATCATTTTTCAGTCAGGTCATCTGGATAGTTTCTTTTTTTGTGCTGAAACGTTTCACCTTCGATCCGGAAAGCTTCATCAGTCAAGGAAACACACAACAAAACTGATTCTTCCCCCAACAGCTTACTCCAAAGTTCCACTTTGGAGTAAGCTGTTGGTAAGCCAGTGAAACATGGCTGGTCTCAGTGGGGATTTTAATTTAAGAAAAATAAACTGTAATTGAATTAATTACACAGGTTAAGGGTACAATGAAAAAAAAATGGTATAGCAAAAAAGGGGAATGTGGTTACAATAATTAATTTGGTAGATTGGAAGTTGCTTATGCATGGCAATATGCAATTAATTACTTTGGGAAAGTATTACAAATTATAGAGCTCAGGAACCCCAACAAATGCAACCTAGAAGGCGGTGGTACACTGTAAACAACTCTCCGCAAAATAACTCGAATTGTTAATTTCTGTTTTGAACTGAGTGGTGTTAAACAATCGTAAATTGTATGTGAAGTTTCAAACAGAAAATTATCTGAGTTGCTGCAGCACTTAACAAGTGATTCAGACATAATTTGATGGAACATCAACATTCATTTTGCTCAAGGCTGAGCTCAAAACTTACCTCAAGTATATTTAGATGCTGAGAAACTGCACAATAGTTTCCAGCATCTTCTAAATTGTGGTCCTTTTTATATGTTTTTTTAAAATAACTACAAAAGTTATTTTTTTTTAAAGTTTCATAAAAAACAACAACATTTAAACATGCAAAGACAAAAGTAAACAATAAACTAGTTTTGATTAATAAGTAGTTTGGGTACTGATGGTAAATCTCCAATTCAAATCTCCAATCAGGTCTAATATCTTCACTGGCTTTGTGATGAAATGATCATTGCAGTTGTTTCAGAAATGGCCACGTGCATCATGGGTTGGGGGGGGTTCGATTGTTTTTGTTGCTGACCTCAGAGTTCCTTCATTCTGGATTCAATTAAATTCAAAAATACTTTATTAATCCCAAAGGGAAATTATTTGTTGTTGTAACTCATGATCCTCATTTCATTAAGAGATGTTATAGATGCTGATGGCTGTAGACAGGAAGGATCTCTTGTAAAGGTCCATCCCACAGTGGATCCTAAGAAAGTGGCTGCAGGTGCCGTCCGATCCGTCCACCCAGACTCGGCTGGCCTCTCTGTTCCTCTGGGCTGCAGGATCGCCCGAATGCCGGGCAGAACTCCTCCCAGCAGTCTGCCGAGCTCCTTGTCGCTGCGGACATCCAACTGTAGGTGCTGAGGGGCGATGCTGTCCTTCCACTGTCATGAGCCGTGTTTCCTGCTAGTTCCAGGATCTCAGTGGTCATCCACTCGAGCACAGCTGGCAGGTAGATGAGAATGCGTCCACTGAACGTCCTTTCAACTCATTTGAGATTTGGGGCTGTAGTTGAGATATTATTTGAACTTTTGAGATGTTAATCAGCTGCTGTTGGTTGTAGAAAACTGCCTTGTTGCCATTGTTATGCATCATAACAAATGTCCAAAACTAAAAAAGTTTCAGTAAAAATCCTTCCAGCTGCACAGCATCCAATACCAGAGGAAACAATCATCCAAAAAAATGTGATTTACATCCAGAAAAAGAGGAATTAATGTTTCCAAAAGCAAAATCTCAGAATGAAAGTAACAGAGCTGCTCCAACATGCAGCCACCTTGAGCGGCGCAATTCTAGAACAGTGATGATGATGAATTTGCTATATTGTCTAGGAGTTATTTTGAAAACCTCCCTTGGTGTGAAGGGAATTATGTCACTGCTATGCTTGTATTACCTATCAAAACATGCCATTTTCTACATCCCCAAGGCAAACACTATTAACATCAATGTCCACCCTGGCAGCACTCTCTCAACAGGATGCTAAGCTTTTGAAGATCACACCACACATAAAGCCATAGATATCGCTTCCAGCTAGTTTGTTTACATGCTCATGTCATGACCACAGTCATAGCTTAGGCATAACATCCATGTCCTGTTCTGTTTCAGAGTTTTGACGACCAAGTAAGCCATTTTTTTTACGACAGTTTCAGATTTTGTGGTCTGTAATGTTTTGGTTTGCTTTGTAGATTGTTTGTAAATCCTTGATTTTTACTGTTAAGGTTAGCACCTCACCCTGTTTAGTTAAGGTGTCAGTATGTGTCTGTGTAAGTTATCTCTACCTGTTGCTTCTGTTTTAAACACATTTAGCCTTTCTGTTTTCCTGTTCAGACTGGTATTTGTTAGACTTGTCTTGCTTTTCCATGTTTCCGCTCCTCGTTTCCTCAGCTAGTAATACTTGTTTCACCGATTTATGAGCCACAGTATATGTTATCAACTAAGCTGACCTGCATTCAGCAATCAACTTCCCAGTTCTACGCCTTGGCCATGTCAGCTCAGTCTTATTGCATCGAATGTAAGCTTCTTAAGAACATACTGTGGCAGTCTTTAAAGGTTGAGTCTTGGTGGTTCAGGACTCAACAGTGCAGATGCATTGGGCACAGTCGTTCCACTTTTACTAATCATTCCCTCAGTGTTTTTACACTTATAAATTGCCATATCCTTGTGTTTAAGCGCATGGTTTAGGTATTGACTTGTTAATGGACATTGTTATCCTTTCTTGTGTTCTTCACTTGTTTGCATTTAGGTCTTTCCAACAATGTTTCATCATAACATCATCGCCTTAAAGGACTTGGATAAGGTTATTTATGAAGTGCTTGTTAATTGAATTAGTACATTTGAACATCCCAAGATATTATTGCTTATTTGAGTATCATAAATACAACAAAAGTGTATTTAACAATGACATCATACAAAATAATTAGTCTACAGCCCCCAGAGTCTTATATATGTTCTGGTGGTAAACAAAAGCAAGGTGGAACAAATAAGTGACCAGTGACTAAACCCACAGGGTTGGAACAAAGATGGGTTTCAGCTTCTGTGAGTTACAAGCTATTAGAAGAATATTTCTCAGCTTGTAGCCCTGCAAAAAAAAAAATATATATATATAAAAATAGGTGGTGCCACAGTCTTGATTAAAAAAAACAAAATAAATGTTACACAGCTTTTACATAAAGAAAGTCACCATTTTGTTTTAATAAGTTAATGCAACTACAAATGCATGCTTTATTTTGCAAAACTCACAGGTTGACTCTTATTTTTATACCCTTATATGTATATTACAATGATGCAAGTGGAATTATAAAAGTACATTTTTGAGTATGCTGGTCTGGTTTATTAAACATTTGTCCATTTAAACCATGAAAACATGTTTTTTTTTCCTCAGTTCAGGGATAATAAAGCACGTTAAACAACAATTTTAAGTAGAAGGGAAAAGAGCGTGGTTGCTGGATGTCTGAATGAATGAATCCACTAAATGTGTCAGTCAGAAAAAAATAATCTGTGAATTTGAAAAAAAAAAAAAAACTCATTTCAGAAATGCTTTCAAGCTTTGCCAATTGATTACATTTTGTAATGATACAGACTGCAAAAGGCCTGGGTAAACAGCACTTTATCTAAATGTTTTATACCCAATAAAATATACAGAATGTTTTACATAATCTGTCTCTTATTAACATTACTGACTTAAAACTCAATTCTCTGGGACAAAACTCTCTACATGAAAATGACAGAAGCATTTATGTGGACTAAACTGTTATTTTGAATGCTTTTTTAATAAACAATTTTTACAAAATCCCCCCAAAAAATCATGTTATTTTCCCAATCATTTAGTTTCATTTAAAGGTCTTGCTGCTGTGAAGCAATGTTCTCAAAACAATGAATTCAACAATGTTACTACAGTTAAATACATTAAAACTGCATGACATACCACTGCAGTTATATATATCCATCCATGTCCAATATATCCTAAAAAAATAGGTTTACAAATGTATTCACAAGGCAGTAACTTTGTCTGAAATGTTTAATATAACAACTCTAAATGAAATATACAGGTGGCAAATTTGTCTCACTGTTCGGCAAGAAACTGGTCAGTTCTGTATCGCTGTCACCCTTAAGTAATGCATAATAAATTATTATTAATGCTTTATAACGTGTTTATAGAGGACTTAATAATTATCTATAAACTATTTATTAGCCATCTATAAGGGGAGCCTTATTGTAAAGTTGTGCCAAATAAACAGCAACTTTTCAAAATATTCTAGTAAATCCTTAATTTTCCCGACAGCTTGGCTGCTGTTGCTCACCTGTAAAAATCCAGTCAGGGATTTTTTGATTACTTAATATAATATATGACATGTGACATGAATGCAGAGCATATGGGGGGG
>NC_056510.1:9501746-9511201 GCF_014905685.2 Nematolebias whitei | reverse complement strand
ACCCTGCATGTGTTTTGGCTCTTTTGTGAAGCTCCTCTCCAGCAGGTCAAACACACAGCCGGTGTCTCTGTTGGTGCCAGAGGAGGACTGTGGTAGTTTGAACTCACAGTGGGATGTGGTGGCAATTAACAGGAAAAGTACAGGCAGCTGCGGATACAAAAACATAAATTAACATTGTGAGTGCATATTGTTAGGAAAAAATAAAAAATAAAATGTGTTGGAATATTCAAAAAGCTCTGAGTGTTTTCTCCGCAATGGCAAACAGTAGTACCTCGTTTATCACAGGGGATACATACCCTGAAGCCCCGTGATAAGTGGAAAACCACAAAGTAGGAATAAAACACAAACAAATAAATGCCAAGTAGCAAGGGACTACTGTATTCACGATGTTTGAACCTTTTTAGTAATAATGTGTGCTTTGAAAAAAAAAAATCATATTCTAAATGAACTTGGTTGCCTCTTTTGTAGCCTCTCCTGTCATACCTGCTCGGCTCTGAACCCATTGGTCAGAGTGTCTGAGTATCTTCCAGCACATGGTCACGCAGGAGGCCAGAGCCCGGCACTCTTTGATCAGAACTGATACTGAACGGCATTTACCCCCTGGACCGAGTGAAACCTTTTCCTCTGCGTCTGTAAGCAAATGGCCACAGGATGGCTGAGGGTGTAGTTATTATTCAAAATATCTCACAGAGGATGTGGAATGCCAGAAGCTTCTCTTTTTGTACCCACAAAGAAAGCTGAATGAAAGATCAAAAATATTTCACTGAGGATCTGTGGCATTTGTGCTTTTTGTAGGAGTCACCTCCTGTCAAACACTGTGGAAGATGTTGTCAACCTCTGACATTTGCAGGATGAAAGTTTTTTATTAATTTATTTAGGCATGCATGCTCAAGGGTTGTCTTATCCAAAAACAGACATTCATTACGTAACTTAAAATTCTGGTTAAAGGCTTTTCAGATGTCAGGAAAGGGATCCATTAAATATCAGCTTATTATTTATTTTCTACCTTTCTTGTTCAAGTTCAAGTCAAGTTTATTGTCATTCACATCACATGTGGTACATGAGGTGGAAAAAAATTATGTACTCAGGGTTCCAGTTAGATCCAAATATAGCAAAAACATAAATTGTAAGAAGAATCGGTATATGAGGATCTAAGATATACACCAAGATACACGCTAAACGAACGCCAAACAGTACACTAAAATATCTAAGATATATGCTAAACACAATAATGTAAAACAATGCATCATAACATCAGCAGCACAAACATGAGTCTGTGGTGAGCAGCTGGATATGAAAAGGCAAGAGACCAGCAGCATGAGGTAGTGTTCTTGTGCTAATTTTGAGAAAATATCACCGGGTCGTGACTATCAGAGACTCAAACTGGATCCAACATTACAAGAAAACAGTTAAATATCCATGTAAAGTCAAACTAAGTTCAAAGTATTATTATTCGGGGGCCAAGATGGGGTAGAGGCAGGGTATTCGACTCGGGACCTGAAAGTCCCAGGTTCGATCCCGTCATTGCACATCTCATTGTGTCTCTGAGCAGGACACCCCATCCCCAATTGCCCCCCAGGCATCCCCAACAGCCGCCCACCGCCCCACCTGGGGGTGGATGGGGCAAACGCAGAGAGCCAACCTCACCATTGTATGGGAATATACAATGATGACAACACATGACACATTATTATCAAAAGTATTTGCGACCAAGTAACCAGCAGATTGTCTGAATGTGTTTTGAGCAGTTATTTTAATCCCAGTGTTTATTTTTGTGTGCACGACTTTCTCTGCCTTTGCTTTTTAGTGGCGGGTGATAATGTTTCAACTAGGCCCCGATTTCCTTAATTTTGGGAAATCGGACGATACTTGCATGATAAACCGATTTTACAGATCGTTTGTTTGTTTGTTTGTTTTAACAACAATTGTCTGAACTTCATTTATATTTCAGAGCACTGCCTCATGGCCAGTTAAAACGTGTTTGTATTGTTTCTAGGATATTGTTTAAGGGTATGTTTTTCAACAAAATAATATTGGAAAATTGAAGGTGCATTGTGAACTTATAAACCTGACATTGTCGCTTATAAAACAAAATCGGTATCGGTCAAAATCGGAATTTACAGGTCAGAGTTTTTAGAAATCGGTGGTCGGTGATTGGCCAGAAAACTGCAGTGCGTGCACCCCTAGTTTCAACTGCTTCTCTGAATATTCTGTTAGTCGTATGAATAAACGGGTTGATACTCTAAAAAAAATAGTCCAAAATAGGGGTGTCGAACTCAGTTACCCAAAGACCCAAAATCGTAAAACTTTGTCCGAGCCATGGGCCACATTCAGCTGATACATTAACTCGAGGCTGATACCTGATAACTTTTCTTGGTTGCAGGTTCGTGAACAAGAGTTTGATGTGTCTCACTTGACGTTCCTACTCTTTCCACGTCAGAATCAATAATGACACAATGATCCTACCTTCTTTCTGCCTTCAAAGTTAGCCAGCTGGCAAGATAAGTATATACTAAATTATGTATTTATTAGTTATTTTAAAGAAAAAAATGTAGACGAGATACAATATTTTACATTTAAATGATCATCTTGGGGGACCAGATTTGTCCCGCGGCTCTTGAGTTTGACATATGTGCTATGTGTCCTAACGGCGTCAAATTCAAGTTGTACAGATGTACCAAAATGTGCTGTAGATGAAGATTTATGGTAGTTTGGGGATGTCAATTAATTGTTAAACCCATTTAATTTTTCCAGAATGACTTCTGTGCTAATTGCTGCTTTGTGTGTAGACATTATTAATCCTGAGCAATTTCACGAAGAGGAAACAAACTTGCTTTGTGTATGCTTGGAAAAAGAAACATTCTAAAAAATGTTAAATAATGTATATTGTTTGTAGCACAATGTTCTTTAGAAGTACCATACCATACCATTTTATTTATAGAGCACTTAAAACAGCAACGAAGCCAACCAAAGTGCTGTACAGACAGAACAACAGGTAACACACAATGCAAAATACAAAATAAAGTACTCTCATCAATGCAATCTATTACATTGTATGTACATTGCACTTTGATAACAGTTTATCTGTTTTAAATTGTGCTCTACAAATAAAGATGACTTGACTTGACTTGACTACATGTACTGTATACTGGGCATTATTTTTGTTGATAGCATATATTATACTGAATTAGGGTATAAAGCTATAAGAAAAGCATCCCTGGCAACCATAGCAAACCCTTAAAATATTAACAAAGGAGGGCAATGAAGATTTAAACGTGAACATCCACATTGGATTGCTGAGATGAAATGCTGAAAAAATAAAAAAACTATCAATGTGATTAGGCTACAGAGCTTTAAGCATTTTAATTAGACTGATGGCTGCTTTGATGGCATCATCTGCTGCCAATGATACAGTCTTAATTAACCCATCTAAAAGCAGTGGTGTGCATTCATGTCTATAAAGAGCCTTCCCAGTGTCAAAGGAAAACACATTACTGGCATAAAGCTGTCCCCAGCAGCTCGCTCTCATAGTTAGCACACAGGCGTGATCGATTAATCTCATTTGCCAGGGCTATTGTAGGAACTTGTCAGCAGCTTGTACCGTGTGTCATACAAACATTTATCTCATTCTTCAGCTGAGCACATCATCAAAGCGGTGCAGACGCACCTGCATAGGTAACATTTTTCAAACACAATAAAAATAAAAAGGTACTTTTCAGCAGAAAAATGAGAATTAAAAGCCTATTGTTTTTTTTGAAGGAATGCATAAAGCTTGAAGCTTTTTGTGTCAGTTTAAGACTAAGTTGTAAATACATTTTAGTCATATTGTCAATTTCTTGAAAATAACATTAGATATAATACAATATCATGATATTTTACGCTCAGAATATGTGTTGTGGATGACTCTGAGCTACTACCACATCAGATTTTAGGTCAATGTCTGTAAAACGGACTGGTTTTACTGTTGGCGAATGTTTAGATGTGGTGACCATCTTGGATTGGACTGTCAGGTTAATTAGTTGTAGCTGTACATCCAATGAGTATTACTAAGAGTTTATTAAAATGTGTGCAGCAGTTCATGACACACTTTGCTAAAAGACAAGAAGGTTGACTCTAAAAGTTCCTGCAGAAGATTAGCTAACAATCTTAGGCAATGGAATATGCATTGTGAAGGTCACTCTATTCAAACCACACTAAGTTTTAATACTAGATCTATAAAACTGATGGAGTTCAGTCCTGTTTGGGGTTTTTTTTACGTCATTTGGCTGTGACAGCCATCTTGATTGATTGGATTGACTCCAAAATCAAATTCTGGTTTGGGCCAAAACTGCTAAATGACGATCAATCTCATACAATATTGGGGAATTCTGTGAGCTGTGTAAGCGTTCAGATACGGTGTTGAGGACGACTCTCAGCTACTACCACACTAATTTTAAGTTCAGCATCAGTAAAACTGGCTAAGTTGTAGCCATTTTGTGTTGGCTAAAACTGATTAGTAGCAGTGGTCATTTAGAATTGGAGCGTGTTACATTGTCAATCAATCAATCAATCAATTTTTATTATTTTTTTTTTTGAATGTCCAGAGGACCAGATTTAACTTTTTTAGATTTTTCTACCTGGATTATTGAGCATGCATCAGGATATTGTCAATCACTCTGCCAGAAATGTTACTCTGTACTAGTCAAGATTCAACATAAGGAAAATATACAGCTAAAGGCAAAAGTATTGTGCAGCTGAACTTGTATTGCAAGCTAGCACACCCTCATCTAAATTCTCCTCATCACCAAGTTTTATCCCAGTTGACGTCCCTCCGCCCACACTGCACTATATTTTCCATATCCCTTGTACTCCGTCTCTTTCGATTGTTCCAATTTCTCCATCTTTCTACATCAGCTGTAGTCCAAATGCCTCCTCCTCCGTTTCTGTTGCCCTCTTTTCTCTCTTTGTGGTTCTCCACACCTGTTTCAATTGTTTTAATTTTACTCTACAAGAACACAGGAGGAGTGTGATGTATTTGTTTTGAATTCAGTTTTTTTTTTTTTTTTTCAATTCAATTTATTTATAAAGCGCCAAATCACAACAAAGTTGTCTCAGGGCACTTTACAGGAACATTCACATACATGGAGAAGCCAATTAGTAAAGTTCTCTATCTAAGGAGGCCAGCATATAAGTTGAATCTTGGCTTCATTGTTTATGTGTGGAAAACCTGAACAGAAGAGAAAAGCAACCCATTCCAGGGGTCCATATTTCTTCTTCCCAAAGGTGCAGCTGGGAGGGACCAACTCAGTGGGAAAGTATTTCCCAGTCCCTCTGAAACTACAGTTTGCATGCGTGTGTAAGTAAGGGTGTGTTAGTACATATGTTACTGCACATAGTTCATATGTTCCTGGTTAACTCCCTCCACATCTGGGCTGGCAACGACTGCAGCTCGCCCCACTGGAATGACCACGGTCTGTCAGGCCTCATCAGACACATCCTAAATTTAACTGATGCAGGCGCTGGAGACCCAGGCTCTGTTGCAATGATTTACAGTGGAATCCATTCACCTTTACCCTTTGCAATCAACTCTGTTTCTGTTACTGAAAGATAGGAAATCTTTCTTGTTGGTTTAACCAAACGTATATTCTCAGTTTTGTGGTTAGATAAATGAGCTAAGAGGCAAGTTAATGTTTTCGTCATTTTTCCAAGCGTACAAACTGTATTCTGGGGTGTACGCTTTTCAAAACAAAAGAAATGTTGACCATTTTTGATGTTCCCTGAATGACCGACATGTTGCTATGCTCCCGTATGGTAAATATTAGGGTCATTCAAAAAACAGTTCTGCAAAATGGCTGCAGAGACTTCGTCTAACTGTAACAGTTCATAAATCACAGGTGAGCCATGTCCTGCTTGGATGCGAGTGTCAAGCTGAACCAGAAGAAGTAGAAACACACTGATCATAAATTTAACAATAGTAGTTGGAGAATTTGACAAATTCTGAGCAAGCCAACATCTACTACAAAAAGGTCAATAAGATTTTTTTTTAAATGTATGTATGTATTTTAAGTATAGCATGTTGATTTTTGATATAATAAAGTCAGGTTTCATGTAAATGTTCAGACTGTAGCCAAATCTGTTCAAAATTGTGTAGTAAAAATATAAACATAAAGTACACACTGTTGTTATTCTAGACATAAATATGAATTGCGAGGATGCACAGGTTTTCTTTTTCCCCATCTGACCTTTCTCTTCTGCACAATCAATGGACACGGCTTTACAAGAACAATTATTTCCTTTGACTTTTTTTTATTTTCATAACTTAACCTTGCTGTATGCCATGAAATACAGTTATTTATTCAGGAATAAATGTGGCTCTACATAGATACCATACTGAAGAGGAAAAAAAGGTATTTTTATGACATAGACTCAGTCAAAATGTCATTAAAGGCTCATCAATTAAGCTGATTGTTAAAAAAAATATATATGTATCCATTGCATATAAAATGTTTAAAACGTGGCAATAATTAGAACGTACTGGTAATAGGAATTGAAAAAATATATATTAAATTGACTTAACATATCCTATTAAGATAAGCAGCATAATTAAAACTCTAATTAAAAGGTAATTTTATTGTGAATTTTATTCAAAAAATATTAAAAATATATTAGGTAGAGTATTTATTTATCCATCATAACCTCATTTCTAACCATTTGGCTCATCCTTAACAACAATGGTATGGTATGGTATTTAGGTTTAAAAAAATACGATATTCAAAAATTGGGTTGCCACATTCAAATCCAAGATGGCTGCCACCATATATGTATATATGTAAACCTTTGAGCAGGATAACTTGAAAAATGTGCAACATGCAGACATTTGTCCTGATGCATACTCAGTAATCCAGGTAGATAACTCTAACAAGGTTAAGACAGGTCCTCTGGACGGATTATTTTATGTTTCGTCTTTTATCCAAAAGTTTTCTTCAGTCGTCTGAGGAAGTCTTTTGGATAAAACACCCATGCTATTTTTCTGACCATTCTTGAAAAAAAAAAGTGTTCATCCTAAAACTGTCCTACAGATAGACACTCCAATCTTTTCTGTAGAACTTTAAAATTCCTTCAGGGTTATCACTGGCCTCCTGTTGGCTCTCTGATTAATGGCCCTTTTGTCTGGTCTGTGAGCTTTAGTGTTCTTTTTAATGAATTTAATGGGGCTCACTGCAGAAATGGCACAGACGGTAAAAGCAAGTTATCAGCTATAAGCCAGGCCAGGCTTACAGTATAGATTCCCTGCATCTGTTAGGAGATGCAGTTTGTGGGAAGACTAAATGCTTGGAGGTATCTGAAACTCTTCTTTAAGTTTGTTTGGCATTGTTTTGCACTGAAATGTGCCAAGTGCAACCTTTAGCTTATTCCCTCTGCTTGGTTTATGTGATACTGTAGGCTGTTCTTCAGTTAATAGCTAAGCACAATGTTACAAAAAGTAAAGTTAAGTTTTAACAATTAAAAATGATGTGCATCTGGCAAACAACACCCTGGTGCACGATCTCTGTAGGAGTTCTACATCCGAGTTGAACGCAGAAAGCAAATGAATACTTCTACATGGGTGGAAAAGGGACTTATAGAAATGGCTGTCTTCTTTGGAACTGTATAACACAACAAGCACATTTGCAAGTCATCCGTGAAAGCAGTGGGTGATTTTTATTTACAGCGATGAAGCTAAGAGGAATTTACCTCTCCCTGCTTTATTTTTTCGAGTTTAACAATCCAATTTAACAAATTTTAAGACTCTCAGTTCCTTGGGGAAGATTAGAATGTAATGGTGACTTGAAAGGCTTCATTTTATGGCTGGGTTGTTTCAGATGAGCCAAAGTGTTGCAAGGTTTTCTACGAGGGTTTCACAATAAATTCCTAATCTTTCATGGATGGTTTTGTTCTGCCACTTATTGGCAATAAAAGTTTAACAAATGGACAAAAGAGTATGTGACACAGGAAAAAAAAAAGGTCATTATTGAAAATATTTAATGTATGCATAGTTGAATCTTGAATTTGTCCTTGTGCCTCGGCTAATTACATCATTGATGTGGCGAACATTGCGTGATCTTCTAGCTGCAGTTTGACCTCATTCAAAAAGTCCAGTCAGGATTGGGCCAGATGTGTAGTCTAGTTGTGTGTGTGTCTGGTAGAACTGTTGTGGAAACATGATGCTGACACTTACAGTAGTGTTGTTCGATACCAGGATTTCTGATCCGATACAATACCGGGTAAAATCCATGCTAGTATCGGAGGTAACAATATTGATACAGATATTTTTCACAAATATGCCTAATGTGTCAGGTAAACCTAAAAAAAAGCAGTGTATTCAAATCAAAGCTACATAAAGAATGCAAGACATCAAGGTAATTGATTTATTTTAAACTCTGGAGTATTTTGGCGGAAGAAAAAGTAGTTCCCACAAAAAAGTGTATCATTTAGAAAAGATCTCAATAGTTTAGTTACTTTCCACCATCTTCTTGTTAATAATATGCATTACCCGAAATGACTGAAGTATCAAAAGTATTGATAGTTTGATTTAAAAATCGATTCCAGAGCAAAACGTTCTGGTATCTATAGTATGGATATTTTAGTATAGATCCACAAATCCCTAATTTACAGGGTGGTGAGGGCACAGGAGAGTCTCTTATAAAATAAACTAGAAAATTGTGATTTTGAGCAAGAAATAAGAGTGTAGCAGTTGGGTTTCCAACACTGAGAAGAGTTTAAGGGACAACTTATATCCAATGACATGATGTCACAATGAGCTGTGCATGATATTGTGTGAGCGTGTTTATGTTTTCTTACTAGGTAAAATGGAGGAAAATCATGTTTTTTTTTCTATTAATCTATAAATTCATAATACCAGGAAATTAATCAAATTTTTGGGGAAAAATATAGAAATAAATAAATTCATATATATATATATATATATATATATATATATATTCACTTTTTGTTTGACCAGGTTTGTTTGTGGGATCAATGACTCCATAGTGTCTAAGTTTAAATGAAGGACATAATAATATAAGTATATAAACTTTACCACTAGATTCCTAAATGAAATAAAACATTATCACAGAAATGTACCTATCAGTTTTTTTTTATTTATTTAGAAGTAAAAAATAATTAAAAAAATGTTGGAACACAACTTACAACAATATCCATCCATCCATCCATCCATTTTCTTTACCCGTTTGTTCCATTTTGGGTCACGGGGGTCGCTGGTGCCCATGTCCAGCAATCACTGTGCGAGGGGCGGGGTACACCCTGGACGGGTCGCAAGTCCATCACAGGGCCACACAGAGACAAACGAGACAAACAACCATTCACTCTCTCACTCACACCTAGGGACAATTTAGAGTTACCAATCAGCCTAACATGCATGTTTTTGGTCTGTGGGAGGAAACCGGAGTACCCGGAGAAAACCCACGCATGCACGG